>NC_069502.1:1180851243-1181151243 GCF_027579735.1 Bombina bombina
AGGGGGCAGACTTTCTCTCTTCGCTCAGGCTTGGGCAAGAGATGTTCTGGATCCTTGGGCGCTAGAAATAGTCTCCCAAGGTTATCTTCTGGAATTCAAGGAGCTACCCCCAAGGGGGAGGTTCCACAGGTCTCAATTGTCTTCAGACCACATAAAAAGACAGGCATTCTTACATTGTGTAGAAGACCTGTTAAAAATGGAAGTGATTCATCCTGTTCCATTAGGAGAACAAGGGATGGGATTCTACTCCAATCTGTTCATAGTTCCCAAAAAAGAGGGAACATTCAGACCAATCTTAGATCTCAAGATCCTAAACAAGTTTCTCAAGGTTCCATCGTTCAAAATGGAAACCATTCGGACAATTCTTCCTTCCATCCAGGAAGGTCAATTCATGACCACGGTGGATTTAAAGGATGCGTATCTACATATTCCTATCCACAAGGAACATCATCGGTTCCTAAGGTTCGCCTTTCTGGACAAGCATTACCAGTTTGTGGCACTTCCATTCGGATTAGCCACTGCTCCAAGAATTTTCACAAAGGTACTAGGGTCCCTTCTAGCGGTGCTACGACCAAGGGGCATTGCAGTAGTACCTTACTTGGACGACATACTGATTCAAGCGTCGTCCCTACCACAAGCAAAGGCTCATACGGACATTGTCCTGGCTTTTCTCAGATCTCACGGGTGGAAAGTGAACGTAGAAAAAAGTTCTCTATCTCCGTCAACAAGAGTTCCCTTCTTGGGAACAATAATAGACTCCTTAGAAATGAGGATTTTTCTGACAGAGGCCAGAAAATCAAAACTTCTAAGCTCTTGTCAAGTACTTCATTCTGTTCCTCTTCCTTCCATAGCGCAGTGCATGGAAGTAATAGGTTTGATGGTCGCGGCAATGGACATAGTTCCTTTTGCGCGAATTCATCTGAGACCATTACAACTGTGCATGCTCAGTCAGTGGAATGGGGATTATACAGACTTGTCTCCGACGATACAAGTAGATCAGAGGACCAGAGATTCCCTCCGTTGGTGGCTGACCCTGGACAACCTGTCACAGGGGATGAGCTTCCGCAGACCAGAGTGGGTCATTGTCACGACCGACGCCAGTCTGGTGGGCTGGGGCGCGGTCTGGGAACCCCTGAAAGCTCAGGGTCTTTGGTCTCGGGAAGAATCTCTTCTCCCGATAAATATTCTGGAACTGAGAGCGATATTCAATGCTCTCAAGGCTTGGCCTCAGCTAGCAAAGGCCAAATTCATACGGTTTCAATCAGACAACATGACGACTGTCGCGTATATCAACCATCAGGGGGGAACAAGGAGTTCCCTGGCGATGGAAGAAGTGACCAAAATCATTCAATGGGCGGAGACTCACTCCTGCCACTTGTCTGCAATCCACATCCCAGGAGTGGAAAACTGGGAAGCGGATTTTCTTAGTCGTCAGACATTTCATCCGGGGGAGTGGGAACTCCACCCGGAAATCTTTGCCCAAATTACTCAATTGTGGGGCATTCCAGACATGGATCTGATGGCCTCTCGTCAGAACTTCAAGGTTCCTTGCTACGGGTCCAGATCCAGGGATCCCAAGGCGACTCTAGTAGATGCACTAGTAGCACCTTGGACCTTCAACCTAGCTTATGTATTCCCACCGTTTCCTCTCATCCCCAGGCTGGTAGCCAGGATCAATCAGGAGAGGGCATCGGTGATCTTGATAGCTCCTGCGTGGCCACGCAGGACTTGGTATGCAGACCTGGTGAATATGTCATCGGCTCCACCATGGAAGCTACCTTTGAGACAGGACCTTCTTGTTCAAGGTCCGTTCGAACATCCGAATCTGGCCTCACTCCAACTGACTGCTTGGAGATTGAACGCTTGATTTTATCAAAGCGAGGGTTCTCAGATTCTGTCATTGATACTCTTGTTCAGGCCAGAAAGCCTGTAACTAGAAAAATCTACCATAAAATATGGAAAAAATATATCTGTTGGTGTGAATCTAAAGGATTCCCATGGAACAAGATAAAAATTCCTAAGATTCTATCCTTTCTTCAAGAAGGTTTGGAGAAAGGATTATCTGCAAGTTCTTTGAAGGGACAGATTTCTGCTTTATCTGTTTTACTTCACAAAAAGCTGGCGGCTGTGCCAGATGTTCAAGCTTTTGTTCAGGCTCTGGTTAGAATCAAGCCTGTTTACAAACCTTTGACTCCTCCTTGGAGTCTCAATTTAGTTCTTTCAGTTCTTCAGGGGGTTCCGTTTGAACCCTTACATTCCGTAGATATTAAGTTATTATCTTGGAAAGTTTTGTTTTTGGTTGCAATTTCTTCTGCTAGAAGAGTTTCAGAGTTATCTGCTCTGCAGTGTTCTCCTCCTTATCTGGTGTTCCATGCAGATAAGGTGGTTTTGCGTACTAAACCTGGTTTTCTTCCGAAAGTTGTTTCTAACAAAAACATTAACCAGGAGATAGTCGTGCCTTCTTTGTGTCCGAATCCAGTTTCAAAGAAGGAACGTTTGTTGCACAATTTGGATGTAGTTCGTGCTCTAAAATTCTATTTAGATGCTACAAAGGATTCCAGACAAACATCTTCCTTGTTTGTTGTTTATTCTGGTAAAAGGAGAGGTCAAAAAGCAACTTCTACCTCTCTCTCTTTTTGGCTTAAAAGCATCATCAGATTGGCTTATGAGACTGCCGGACGGCAGCCTCCTGAAAGAATCACAGCTCATTCCACTAGGGCCGTGGCTTCCACATGGGCCTTCAAGAACGAGGCTTCTGTTGATCAGATATGTAAGGCAGCGACTTGGTCTTCACTGCACACTTTTACCAAATTTTACAAATTTGATACTTTTGCTTCTTCTGAGGCTATTTTTGGGAGAAAGGTTTTGCAAGCCGTGGTGCCTTCCATCTAGGTGACCTGATTTGCTCCCTCCCATCATCCGTGTCCTAAAGCTTTGGTATTGGTTCCCACAAGTAAGGATGACGCCGTGGACCAGACACACCTATGTTGGAGAAAACAGAATTTATGTTTACCTGATAAATTACTTTCTCCAACGGTGTGTCCGGTCCACGGCCCGCCCTGGTTTTTTAATCAGGTCTGATATTTTATTTTCTTTAACTACAGTCACCACGGTATCATATGATTTCTCCTATGCAAATATTCCTCCTTTACGTCGGTCGAATGACTGGGGAAGGCGGAGCCTAGGAGGGATCATGTGACCAGCTTTGCTGGGCTCTTTGCCATTTCCTGTTGGGGAAGAGAATATCCCACAAGTAAGGATGACGCCGTGGACCGGACACACCGTTGGAGAAAGTAATTTATCAGGTAAACATAAATTCTGTTTCCTTAGAGATGGTGACTTAGCTTTAAAACAAAAAAAGTCACTCTTAATAAATATATTTGACATCTTATTTATTTATCTGGTATGAAATAAAAAACAACCCTGGTTTTCCACTAAGTGTACAAACTCACACACACACATTATTACATATTACACTTTGTACACTGCAAATGCACACACATCTACAGTATATTGTGTTATAGGCCTTGGTGTATTTAGTTGTTTTTACTGCCTGGGGTACAGGGAAGCCCCAACAATTTTAGGTCATATTAGGCTAGGGATGCATGGAGGGAGTCATGCATTACACTAATAAAATTAATAAAACAATTGGTGAGCATAGAGTGGGAAGAACAACCTAGTGTGTCTAAATACATCCCTGGTTGTGGGTCAAGGAAGGTCATTTGTTAGTGGGATAATGACTAGGGTTGAACTAGATTGTGCCATCTTGGAAATTCATTTTAAAAAAAGACACGTGCATACTCCTGAGCCTACCTCCGTATGCTGCCATGGAAGAGCTATCAAAAAATAACAAGCAATTTAACATGAGAAACAAATTGGAAAGTTTTTCATTGTTTTGAAATTGCATACTTTGGGGTCCATTTAAGAATCTCCAGAATCATGGACGTTTTATTTTGACTTCCATGTGTCTTAAAGCACGGTATGTTTTTTCAGCAATAATAAAAATGTGTGTAACTAAACACTGTGCTCTAAAGTCCAACTCAAAATGAAATGATATTGTCCCAATATGGAAGAAATCTTGTTTGATAAGAGAAACCTCACAAAATGAGAGAGAAGTATAAATATAGCGCTGCGGAATCTGTTGGCGCTCTACAAATAACCGATAATAATAATAATGGTGACATTCTGTGATGTGCAGAGTTATTCAGGCAACAAATAGACCTTACTCACATGTAAGAGAGCTATAACTGAGCTCACAGTGTAATCAGCATATGAGGATTGATTCCTCTATCATGACCATCACATCAGCTTGTGAGTGAGGGTGGATACCCTCAATGGTAACAAACTGATCAGCCACCGGATCTCCAAATGATAAAATGTATTTACAAAGTAATAAAAATATAACGATACAGGACATTCACAGGATAATGTGGTAAGGTTCATAATGCCACAGTTCTACGGATGCAAACATCCACCAGTGTTCAGTGCATGTAGCCGATTCTGGAGCCGATGTAGAGCTGTTCCATTGTGAGACTAACCGCTCTCTTACACATGAGTAAAGTCCATTTGTTGCCTGAATAAATTTGCACGTCACACAACTTCATCATATACTTCTCTCACATTTTTTTAGGTTTTTCTTATCAAGCAAGACTTCTTCCATATTGCGACTATATAATTTAATTTCATGTTGGACTTTAGAGCACAGTGTTTAGTTACACACATTTTTATTATTGGATTTACACTTTTGTTTTGTGTATTTACATTGTTTATTTTTTATAAAAAGTACACAGAACACTGTGTTAACGGAGCGCTCACAGGAGGGTAACGTAGAAACGATCAGGGACGTGGAAACTCCAATGCTACGCCGCTACACATAGGCTCAATGGAGAGTGGGTGTGAGGAGGTGATCAGCTGTGCTGTATGCAGCCCAGGCAAGTCTGCTGGCCACGGCAAGAGTAATCACAGAAATCCAAAGAAGGAGCACAGCAGAAAACAGCGTAACAGCACTCCCAAAGTAAAAATAGTGAAAAAGTTTATTGGGCAAAGTTAAAAGCACAAGGGGCTTGGAAGCCAAATAACACACAAGGTAAGATCATCTGGTGTCTGTCAGAATGCTCTGTAGACGCGTTTTGTGAGCATGCTCACTTGTTCACTGCATGCTAGGCATTCTGACACACCTCCATATGGGGACATGATCAATCCCTTGAAGAGATAAACCAGACATGTCCGAATTATGGAAGTTTTTAAAGTGTCTTGAAACAGGAATTTCAGCTTTGTCGTTATCATTTGTGCGCAAATGTTCAAGAAATCTATCTTTAATAGGGTGCTTAGTTTTGCCTACATACTGTATTTTACAATAAGAACATGTGAGTAGATATACTACATGTGTGGTATTGCAATTATGGGATTGATCATGTCCCCATATGGAAACGAGGAGGTAATAGGGAAGAAAAACTGAATAAGCGAGAGGTCTTTTGGATTTTCTCATTAAAAACTAGTAGTCCTCAGGGACTCGATATGAGAAGGGACTTAGATCTCTTCACCTAGGTGAGTCACATAATATTGTACTTTTTGGTCTATCTTTTGGCCTATAGTCCAATATATATAATGTAATTTCTGAAATGATGCTAACAGTTCATTTGACACATATTTGACATAATGGAGTTTCATATTTAGTATAATGGAACTCCTTATTTCTCTTATGTCATCTATCTTTTTCTATTAACTAACTACTTGTTCTCTGGATCTAACAATCATTTAAAATATTTGTATTCATGACTTATATATATACAACATATAAATGGAATTCACAACATGTAATGTAGCTGACCTGACATTTCATGGGATTTTCACAATATGTGTTTATAGCAATTCTCAAAGTATATTTAAATTATTTTCAACGTATATGTATTTTACAATACAATAGATACGGTTATAATAGATATTATTTAATGATCCTAACATTTGGTCATTCACTGATTGTATTGCAAATATTGTCTAGTTGTAACAAAATGATGTAACTCTTGAAAGCTTTTATCTGGTGTTACAAGCAAAATATATGTACTGTGTCTTTAAATTTTCCTGTTAAATGGAGGTGTGTCAGAATGCCTAGCATGCAGTGAACAAGTGAGCATGCTCACCAAACGTATGTGCGGAGCATTCTGACAGACACCAGATGATCTTGCCTTGTGTGTTATTTGGCTTCCAAGCCCCCTGTGCTTTTAACTTTGCCCAATAAACTTTTTCACTATTTTTACTTTGGGAGTGCTGTTACGCTGTTTTCTGCTGTGCGCCCTCTTTGAAATCTCTTTTTTTTGTATATATTGTTTATTACAGTATGTTTTTTATCTGATCAATATTCTTTTATTATAAACAACATTAAACCTATTACGTTAAACATGACGTTACACTTCCATGTGCCAAGGGAATTAATATTAAAGAAAAGGGAATGAATGTCTTGTTGCAGAATACACAAAAATGTATAACATGGTTTAAATGGCTTGTAGTGCAGATCATCTGAGGAATTACCACCCAAAGTGATAAACATATGTTTTAGATCATTTGGTTAAAATCCAAAGGCCCCTGTACTTATTCTTACGAAATACAGCAGTTCATATTCTGGGAAATGCTTTGGGAAAGTGATTCCGTTTACACATAACCTTTTTGGGAAATGTGTAAGCAGTTATCTTTATTTGACAAAGAATCATAACTTGACCTGGACTTGACTACAGGATGGTAAATCTTAGAATAAGTGCAATATATTATTTTATAATAAAATAAATTATTTACCCTTATTTGGTCGGTCTCTCTCTCTGCCAAATCCCCTGTTCCCAATGCAGGTACAATAGTAAAAGGCATAGCGGAGGGAGGCATACTGCAGTATGCATGGTTCATAATCATTTCACTTCTGTGCATGGGCAGTGAGTATCACTATACTGTCAATGACTAAATACTAAGTTGATAGGAGCAGAAAATACATGTAATCTCCTTTGTGGGAATAACTGGGCAGTCATATAGAATTAAATATGGGGTTGGAGAAATCTTTATTCTTATATGTTAATACCAATACATTTTGGAGTAGAGGAACTTGAAAGGAGGAGGGTGTCTGTCGTTGGAACTAGGACATGATACGGTTTTCTTCTGTAAACCTTTCCTTCTATGCAAATCTAAACATGTACAGATATTAGCAGATATGGGGAAAGGCTTTCCAATGAAATTAATATAAACAAATGCTTTAGATACATTTTAATTAAGCAATCAGTTTTTATATAGAAGAATATTAATCTACGTCTCTAATTTCATGAGGTGCTCTATTTCTACCACGTGTACCCTATATATAAGCATTTATTGCTACTTAAATGAATGACGTCTAGACACTTTCTTCCATGATTCAGAGCACTCAATTTTATACAACGTTCCTTTTTACTTCTATTATCAATTTCTCCAACATTGGTGTGTCCGGTCCACGGCGTCATCCTTACTTGTGGGATATTCTCTTCCCCAACAGGAAATGGCAAAGAGTCCCAGCAAAGCTGGTCACATGATCCCTCCTAGGCTCTGCCCACCCCAGTCATTCTCTTTGCCGTTGCACAGGCAACATCTCCACGGAGATGGTTAAGAGTTTTTTGTAGTTTTATTCTTCTATCAAGTGTTTGTTATTTTAAAATAGTGCTGGTATGTACTATTTACTCTGAAACAGAAAAGGATGAAGATTTCTGTTTGTAAGAGGAAGATGATTTTTAGCAGACAGTAACTAAAATCGATTGCTGTTTCCACACAGGACTGTTGAGATGAAGTAACTTCAGTTGGGGGAAACAGTTAGCAGTCTTTTCTGCTTAAGGTATGACTAGCCATATTTCTAACAAGACCATGTAATGCTGGAAGGCTGTCATTTCCCCTCATGGGGACCGGTAAGCCATTTTCTTAGTTAAACATAAAAGAATAAAGGGCTTCAAAAAGGGCTTAAAAACTGGTAGACATTTTTCTGGGCTAAAACAATTGCTTTACTAGGCATATTATGCAGATTCTAACTAATTATTGGTATTATAATCTTGGGGAACGTTTAGAAAAACGTCAGGCACTGTGTTGGACACCTTTTTCAGATGGGGGCCTTTCTAGTTATAGACAGAGCCTCATTCTGGGACTGTATAGGGGTTAAATGTAAAAACGGCTCCGGTTCCGTTAATTTAAGGGTTAAAGCTCTGAAATTTGGTGTGCAATACTTTTAATGCTTTAAGACACTGTGGTGAAATTTTGGTGAATTTTGAACAATTCCTTCATACTTTTTCACATATTCAGTAATTAAGTGTTTTCAGTTTGAAATTTAAAGTGACAGTAACGGTTTTATTTTAAAACGTTTTTTGTGCTTTGTTGACAAGTTTAAGCCTGTTTAACATGTCTGTACCATCAGATAAGCTATGTTCTATATGTATGAAAGCCAATGTGTCTCCCCATTTAAATTTATGTGATAATTGTGCCATAGTGTCCAAACAAAGTAAGGACAGTAATGCAACAGATAATGATATTGCCCAAGATGATTCCTCAAATGAGGGGAGTAAACATGATACTACATCATCCCCTACTGTGTCTACACCAGTTATGCCCACACAGGAGCCCCCTAGTACATCTAGTGCGCTAATACTTATTACTATGCAACAATTAACGGCTGTAATGGATAACTCCATAGCAAATCTTTTATCCCAAATGCCTACTTATCAGAGAAAGCGCGATTGCTCTGTTTTAAACACTGAAGAGCAAGAGGACGCTGATGATAACTGTTCTGACATACCCTCACACCAATCTCAAGGGGCCATGAGGGAGGTTTTGTCTGATGGAGAAATTTCAGATTCAGGAAAAATTTCTCATCAAGCTGAACCTGATGTTGTGACATTTAAATTTAAATTAGAACATCTCCGCGCACTGCTTAAGGAGGTGTTATCTACTCTGGATGATTGTGACAATTTGGTCATTCCAGAGAAATTATGTAAGATGGACAAGTTCCTAAAGGTTCCGGTGCCCCCCGACGCTTTTCCTATACCCAAGCGGGTGGCGGACATAGTAAATAAAGAGTGGGAAAGGCCCGGCATACCTTTTGTTCCCCCCCCTATATTTAAGAAATTATTTCCTATGGTCGACCCCAGAAAGGACTTATGGCAGACAGTCCCCAAGGTCGAGGGGGCGGTTTCTACTCTAAACAAACGCACTACTATTCCTATCGAAGATAGTTGTGCTTTCAAAGATCCTATGGATAAGAAATTAGAGGGTTTGCTTAAAAAGATTTTTGTACAGCAAGGTTACCTTCTACAACCAATTTCATGCATTGTTCCTGTCACTACGGCAGCGTGTTTCTGGTTCGAGGAACTAGAAAAATCGCTCAGTAAAGAATCTTCGTATGAGGAGGTTATGGACAGAGTTCAAGCACTTAAATTGGCTAACTCTTTTGTTTTAGATGCCGCTTTGCAATTAGCTAGATTAGCGGCGAAAAATTCAGGGTTTGCTGTCGTGGCGCGCAGAGTGCTTTGGCTAAAGTCTTGGTCAGCGGATGTGTCTTCCAAGACAAAATTGCTTAACATTCCTTTCAAAGGTAAAACATTATTTGGACCTGATTTGAAAGAGATTATTTCAGACATCACTGGGGGAAAGGGCCACGCCCTCCCACAGGATAGGTCTTTTAAGGCTAATAATAAGCCTAATTTTCGTCCCTTTCGCAGAAACGGACCAGTCTCTAATTCTGTATCCTCTAAGCAAGAGGGTAATACTTCACAACCCAAACCAGCCTGGAAACCAATGCAAGGCTGGAACAAGGGTAAGCAGGCCAAGAAGCCTACCACTGCTACCAAAACAGCATGAAGGGATAGCCCCCGATCCGGGACCGGATCTAGTGGGGGGCAGACTTTCTGTCTTTGCTCAGGCTTGGGCAAGAGATGTTCAGGATCCTTGGGCGCTAGAAATAGTTTCTCAAGGTTATCTCCTGGAATTCAAGGAACTACCCCCAAGGGGAAGGTTCCACAGGTCTCAATTATCTTCAAACCAAATAAAGAGACAGGCATTCTTACATTGTGTAGAAGACCTGTTAAAGATGGGAGTGATACATCCAGTTCCAATAAGAGAACAAGGAATGGGATTTTATTCCAATCTGTTCATAGTTCCCAAAAAAGAGGGAACATTCAGACCAATTTTGGATCTAAAGATCCTAAACAAATTTCTCAGGGTACCATCGTTCAAAATGGAAACTATTCGAACTATCCTACCTACTATCCAGGAAAATCAATTTATGACTACCGTGGATTTAAAGGATGCGTACCTACATATTCCTATCCACAAGGAACATCATCAGTTCCTAAGGTTCGCTTTTCTGGACAAGCATTACCAGTTTATGGCACTTCCATTTGGATTAGCCACTGCTCCAAGGATTTTCACAAAGGTACTAGGGTCCCTTCTAGCGGTTCTAAGACCAAGGGGCATTGCAGTAGTACCTTACTTGGACGACATCCTGATTCAAGCGTCGTCCCTGTCAAAAGCAAAGGCTCATACAGACATCGTCCTAGCCTTTCTCAGATCTCACGGATGGAAGGTGAACAAAGAAAAAAGTTCTCTGTCCCCGTCAACAAGAGTTCCCTTCTTGGGAACAATAATAGATTCCTTAGAAATGAGGATTTTTCTGACAGAGGTCAGAAAATCAAAACTTCTAAGCTCTTGTCAAGTACTTCATTCTGTTCCTCGTCCTTCCATAGCGCAGTGCATGGAAGTAATAGGATTGATGGTTGCAACAATGGACATAGTTCCTTTTGCACGAATTCATCTAAGACCATTACAACTGTGCATGCTCAGACAGTGGAATGGGGATTATACAGACTTGTCTCCGACGATTCAAGTAGATCAAAAGACCAGAGATTCACTCCGTTGGTGGCTGACCCTGGACAATCTGTCACAGGGAATGAGCTTCCGCAGACCAGAGTGGGTCATTGTCACGACCGACGCCAGCCTAGTGGGCTGGGGCGCGGTCTGGGAATCCCTGAAAGCTCAGGGTCTATGGTCTCGGGAAGAGTCTCTTCTCTCGATAAACATTCTGGAACTGAGAGCGATATTCAATGCTCTCAGAGCTTGGCCTCAACTAGCAAAGGCCAAATTCATAAGGTTTCAGTCAGACAACATGACGACCGTTGCATATATCAATCATCAGGGGGGAACAAGGACTTCCCTGGCGATGAAAGAAGTGACCAAGATAATTCAATGGGCGGAGGATCACTCCTGCCACTTGTCTGCGATCCACATCCCAGGAGTGGAAAATTGGGAAGCGGATTTTCTGAGTCGTCAGACATTCCATCCGGGGGAGTGGGAACTCCATCCGGAAATCTTTGCCCAAATAACTCAATTATGGGGCATTCCAGACATGGATCTGATGGCGTCTCGTCAGAACTTCAAGGTTCCTTGCTACGGGTCCAGATCCAGGGATCCCAAGGCGACCCTAGTAGATGCACTAGTAGCACCTTGGACCTTCAACCTAGCTTATGTATTCCCACCGTTTCCTCTCATCCCCAGGCTGGTAGCCAGGATCAATCAGGAGAGGGCCTCGGTGATCTTGATAGCTCCTGCGTGGCCACGCAGGACTTGGTATGCAGACCTGGTGAATATGTCATCGGCTCCACCATGGAAGCTACCTTTGAGACAGGACCTTCTTGTTCAGGGTCCATTCGAACATCCGAATCTGGTTTCCCTCCAACTGACGGCTTGGAGATTGAACGCTTGATTTTATCAAAGCGTGGGTTTTCAGATTCTGTAATAGATACTCTGATTCAGGCTAGAAAGCCTGTAACTAGAAAAATTTACCATAAAATATGGAAAAAATATATCTGTTGGTGTGAATCTAAAGGATTCCCATGGAACAAGATAAAAATTCCTAAGATTCTATCCTTTCTACAAGAAGGTTTGGAGAAAGGATTATCTGCAAGTTCTCTGAAGGGACAGATCTCTGCTTTATCTGTTTTACTTCACAATAGACTGGCAGCTGTGCCAGATGTTCAAGCATTTGTTCAGGCTCTGGTTAGGATCAAGCCTGTTTACAGACCTTTGACTCCTCCCTGGAGTCTAAATCTAGTTCTTTCAGTTCTTCAAGGGGTTCCGTTTGAACCCTTACATTCCGTAGATATTAAGTTATTATCTTGGAAAGTTTTGTTTTTGGTTGCAATTTCTTCTGCTAGAAGAGTTTCGGAGTCATCTGCTCTGCAGTGTTCTCCGCCCTATCTGGTGTTCCATGCAGATAAGGTGGTTTTGCGTACTAAGCCTGGTTTTCTTCCGAAAGTTGTTTCCAACAAAAATATTAACCAGGAGATAGTTGTACCTTCTTTGTGTCCGAATCCAGTTTCAAAGAAGGAACGTTTGTTACACAATTTGGACGTAGTCCGTGCTCTAAAATTCTATTTAGAGGCTACTAAAGATTTCAGACAAACATCTTCCTTGTTTGTTGTTTATTCTGGTAAAAGGAGAGGTCAAAAAGCGACTTCTACCTCTCTTTCCTTTTGGCTTAAAAGCATTATCCGATTGGCTTATGAGACTGCCGGACGGCAGCCTCCTGAAAGAATCACAGCTCACTCCACTAGGGCTGTGGCTTCCACATGGGCCTTCAAGAACGAGGCTTCTGTTGACCAGATATGTAAGGCAGCGACTTGGTCTTCACTGCACACTTTTGCCAAATTTTACAAATTTGATACTTTTGCTTCTTCGGAGGCTATTTTTGGGAGAAAGGTTTTGCAAGCCGTGGTGCCTTCCATTTAGGTGACCTGATTTGCTCCCTCCCTTCATCCGTGTCCTAAAGCTTTGGTATTGGTTCCCACAAGTAAGGATGACGCCGTGGACCGGACACACCAATGTTGGAGAAAACAGAATTTATGCTTACCTGATAAATTACTTTCTCCAACGGTGTGTCCGGTCCACGGCCCGCCCTGGTTTTTTTAATCAGGTCTGATGAATTATTTTCTCTAACTACAGTCACCACGGTATCATATGGTTTCTCCTATATATATTTCCTCCTGTCCGTCGGTCGAATGACTGGGGTGGGCAGAGCCTAGGAGGGATCATGTGACCAGCTTTGCTGGGACTCTTTGCCATTTCCTGTTGGGGAAGAGAATATCCCACAAGTAAGGATGACGCCGTGGACCGGACACACCGTTGGAGAAAGTAATTTATCAGGTAAGCATAAATTCTGTTTTTCTTCTTAAAAGGGAAGAGTCCACAGCTGCATTCATTACTTTTGGGAAATACAGAACCTTGCCACCAGGAGGAGGCAAAGACACTCCAGCCAAAGGCTTAAATACATTCCCCACTTCCCTTATCCCCCAGTCATTCTTTGCCTTTCGTCCCAGGAGGTTGGCAGAGAAGTGTCAGAAGTCCAAGATAGTCTCTTATGGAGGGTAGTACTCTTCGCAATGAGACTGGAGTTTTAAGTAATCCTGTCAGCCTCTCAGTGAGAGCATGGATGAAAGTTAGAGTCCAGAGATGCAGGGGGAGTTCTTCTGTGAAACCATCCCGACTCATATTAATTAATCGGCGTTGACAAGTTTCTCTGCCTACCTTTCTTGACTCAAGTCATTGTCAGAAGCGAGGCTACCATCTGTCACACTTGAAGGGCTGTGTTCCTGTTCCACCGCGTAGATTCCGGTAAGATCGTTTCATTTTATTCCAATATGAAAATGTATTGTTGACGAAACAAGGTAGGGTCCCAGTGGGACTCCTTTTATCTTAATAAGGAATTTATGGGTAATATCTCCTGAGGGGGGTTATTGAACAGGGGGGACTTTAATCATGTTTGTTATATAGTTCTATCTGCAAAGGTGTAGCTATACTTAGGCTCACGACCTTTAAGGAACGGCCTTTTCATGACGTGATCTCTTAAGATTGTGCTCCCTTTTTGTAACTGGCACGGTGCACCTCGTGACGGGTGCGGTAACGTTGTTTCTCTTGTTAAGTGTATCCAGTCCACGGATCATCCATTACTTGTGGGATATTCTCCTTCCCAACAGGAAGTTGCAAGAGGATCACCCACAGCAGAGCTGCCATATAGCTCCTCCCCTCACTGCCATACCCAGTCATTCTCTTGCAACTCTCAACAAAGATGGATGTAGTAAGAGGAGTGTGGTGTATTATAGTTAGTTTTTTAACTTCAATCAAAAGTTTGTTATTTTTAAATGGTACCGGAGTGTACTGTTTCATCTCAGGCAGCATTAGAAGAAGAATCTGCCTGTGATTTCTATGATCTTAGCAGAAGTAACTAAGATCCACTGCCGTTCTCACATATTCTGAGGAGTGAGGTAACTTCAGAGGGGGAATGGAGTGCAGGTTTTCCTGCAATAAGGTATGTGCAGTAAACATATTTCTAGGGATGGAATTTGCTAGAAAAATGCTGCTGATACTGGATTAATGTAAGTTAAGCCTTAAATGCAGTGATAGCGACTGGTATCAGGCTTATTAACAGAGATACATACTCTTATAAAAGTGTAATATAAAATGTTTGCTGGCATGTTAATCGTTTTTATATATGTTTGGTGACAAAACTTATTGGGGCCTAGTTTTTCTCCACATGGCTGGCTTGATTTTTGCCTAGAAACAGTTTCCTGAGAGGCTTTCCACTGTTGTAATATGAGTGGGAGGGGCCTTTTTTAGTGCTTTTCTGTGCAGATAAAAATACTGACAGAGACATTCAGCTTCCCTCTGCATGATACAGGACATCTCTGAAGGGCTCAAAAGGCTTCAAAGTCGTGTTTAAGGAGGGTAAACAACCACAGTAGACTGTGGCAGTTGTTGTGACTGTGTTTAAAAAAAAAACGTTTTTGTCATTTATTATTCTGTTTTTGTTATTAAGGGGTTAATCATCCATTTGCAAGTGGGTGCAATGCTCTGCTGACTTTTTACATACACTGTAAAAATTTTGTTAGTGTAACTGCCTTTTTTCACTGTTATTTCAAATTTTGTCAAAATCTGTTTCTCTTAAAGGCACAGTAACGTTTTTTATATTGCTTGTTAACTTGCTTTAAAGTGTTTTCCAAGCTTGCTAGTCTCATTGCTAGTCTGTACAAACATGTCTGAAACAGAGGATACTTGTTCATTATGTTTAAAAGCCATGGTGGAGCCCCATAGGAGAATGTGTACTAAATGTATTGATTTCACCTTAAACAGTAAAGATCAGTCTTTATCTATAAAAGAATTGTCACCAGAGGGGTCTGTCGAGGGGGAAGTTATGCCGACTAACTCTCCCCACGTGTCGGACCCTTCGCCTCCCGCTCAAGGGACGCACGCTAATATGGGGCCAAGTACATCAGGGATGCCCATAGCGATTACTTTGCAGGACATGGCTGCAATCATGAATAATACCCTGTCAGAGGTATTATCCAGATTGCCTGAATTGAGAGGCAAGCGCGATAGCTCTGGGGTTAGACGAGATACAGAGCCCGTAGATGCTGTAAGAGCCATGTCTGATACTGCGTCACAATATTCAGAACCTGAGGACGGAGAGCTTCAGTCTGTGGGTGTCGTCTCTGAATCGGGAAGTCCTGATTCAGAGATTTCTAATTTTAAATTTATGTATTGCTTGGGGAGGTATTAGCTGCTCTGAATGACTGTGACACAATTGCAGTGCCAGAGAAATTGTGTAGGCTGGATAAATACTATGCAGTGCCGGTGAGTACTGATGTTTTTCCAATACCTAAAAGGCTTACAGAAATTATTAGTAAGGAGTGGGATAGGCCCGGTGTGCCCTTTTCCCCACCTCCTATATTTAGAAAAATGTTTCCAATAGATGCCACTACACGGGACTTATGGCAGACTGTCCCTAAGGTGGAGGGAGCAGTTTCTACTTTAGCAAAGCGTACCACTATCCCGGTTGAGGACAGTTGTGCTTTTTCAGATCCAATGGATAAAAAATTGGAGGGTTACCTTAAGAAAATGTTTATTCAAGGGGGCGGAGCTAACCGCCGTAGGAGCAAGACGTGCCACTACAGAGCTCCTCAAAAGCAGATCACTAAAATAACTAATTATGGGGTCCTAAGTACCTAGATAGTGTACATTTCGCTCCTGACCTCACATAAGGACTTGATCTCTCTATCTGAGCCCAAGATGAAACTGCCGATATTATTATTTATTAGCTAGCTGAAGCAGTTGCAGGGGAGCTGGAACCAGAATTGACAACTAGCCGTTTCTCGACCTAGCCTACTCCCAGGCCACTCATCTTACTGGTTATCTGTCCCTCTGCACTACTAACAACATGGAGGAATTCTCAAACTGTCTTATTTCTCTTCTGGACGACTTAAGCAGAAAAACTAACAGATGCTTCTATGGATTGCAAACTACGTTCATCGAACTGCGCAACCAAGATGGCGCCCCTCCACTAAATCTAACTGTCTCCTCCATGGAGCATTGAAAGGAAGACCCCATGCCAGCTCAGCTTCATCATCGATATGCACAGAGGAGACAGACCAGTCATATCCCAGCCAGCACTCTACTGCAGTCGGCAATCTCCGACTCACTGCAATCACAACCTGAAGTCCTGCTTCAATCCGAGGTGGCCATGCCGGACCCCACAGGTACCACTCCGACCATCGCTAGACACCACCCTCAGATCTTACCCTCTCCTTACCTCCGCTCCCAGACAGCGCTGGCACCTACCGCGCTTAAACTCCGGGGAGATATAGCTGTTTGCTGCGAGCAGTCAAGGATGCCTGGCCGCATCATAGTTAAGGCGATCACAGCATGGGGGAGAGAAGTCCGGTCCGCAGATACGTCTGGTTTCCCTGAGAGTAAAACTCCTCATCACTCCTCTTCACAAAGGTCTCCTCTCCCCAGCGGAGTTTTCACAGAGCCCAGCCGAGATTTCAGAGCCGTCATTAAAATTGGAGTTGGCTAGACAGATACTTTTACCTCCATAAGGGTTCTTCCCCTGACCCCATGAGACTTAAGTCTATGCTTATGTTGCAGTCAGACTCCCATCATTGCGGTGTATTATTTCTATACTGCCTTATATATTTCCCGGCAGCTCTTTATGATATTCCCCTGATCAGAATACCTGACATCGTTGAAGGTGTTTAGGCAGCTTGATTATTGTTTTCTCCCTGTAAACTGTTGGGATACTTATTACACTTTTCTGCATTTCATATCTCAAATACCTGCTTACATAGCTGTTATATAATGTTATTAAATCTGCTCCATGAGCTTTATTTCACAAGTTATAAGGTTAGCCAGACAGGAGTTACTTGGTACTGCAACCTTTTTATATTACCCACCTCCTATTTCATTTATATGCCAAACATAAAATGAGGACTATTACTGCAGAATCTGGGGAGGTCTATCTTGATTGCTCACTGTTTAGTTCAACTATCATGTTCAGGTTACATACTTTCATACTGTTAATGCTATGTATTATAAAAGGGTTTCATCTTATTCCCCACTAATATTTCAATCACTAGCTGGTTAATTTCAAGCAGGAATAGTGCAGCTTCCCATTACATCTCCCTGCTTTAGGTATGTGTGGGGATTCGCCCTCTACATTTATGCTGAATCTAATTTCCCTTGTCTATGTATACTACAGCTCAGGAGGGATCTCCTTAAATCAGCACTATTTTAAACTTTGAACAGCGTTCACTCATGGCATAGGTTACTTGGAGCTTACTGATTCTGGCTGATGCCTACCTCTTCTTAGATATTATAATTACCATGTATGATACACCAGCTATGGGTCTGGGGTCACTCATTTAGGGATTAGATACCGCCTCTGCTTTAAAAGTTTTGCACACCTATTTCACTCTACAATACACATGATAATGCTACTATACTAGTTCTGGAATATACAGCGTCAGACTGTCTATAAATAACTACTTTTATGTCTTTTCACTAATATTATCCACAAGTTAAAGTTCCTATGTATTATTATAGGTTTTTCATTTGGTATTATATCTCTCACTAGCCATGATTCCCGCCATTTATTGACCATCTCTAGACATGTCCAGATGTGTTGTTATTGCCCCTCTTTGTTTGATACATTTAATTATCTATTCCTGCGGAGATCTTTGTATTTCTCTATTAGGCCTATATTATTTTATATGACCTATTCCCCTTTTATTGTAGAACTAATTATTCCAATATAGTTATACCTCCCCGCCACCTCGCTACTTACATATGTTTCAAGCACTATCAGTATACAGCTTTTCTCTTTGATATTGAGGTTAGATAAAGGTTTCAGTTATAGATGTATGTTATATCTCAGAGTAAACTTTGTAAAGCAGTTCTTATGGTATGTTGGACTCTCCATTGTACACGTTGCTTAGGATTAGCCCTTTATTATTTGTGTTCTCCTAGTAAGCCTCACATATATATATGATACTGTTATTATAATGGTGGATGTCCAGATTTGTGATGTGCATAGGGACAAGGCTCTCTCTTTAGCTGGTTATGGACACACCTTATTACATGCCTGTCTCTCTGTCTATAACTAAAAGCTGCAAGTATCCACTAGCAATGTTCAAGTTCATAGTTAGCTATCTATAGATAGCCCATATTTCCTAAATGTTGTGAAGTTATCTCTTTTCCTTTGGGCCTTCAGTTTGCTGGATAAACTTAGGATGCTCTTATCCCCCACAATCTCTACTCCAGCTAGATAGCTTATTTCTTTTTTACACACAGAGAGCAGTCCTATTCCCTATTAGTAAGCAGGGTATATTGTTTGAGGATGATAGGGTCCATTTATAGATGCTGTTGGGCCGTGTCTACTGGGAAAGCACGGTCCAGCATATAAGTTTTTCAAAAGCCCTGAGATCCTACTCCATTCCATTTCACATTGCCCTGTAGTTTATATTCTTAAGATAAATTATCTGGCTCCGCCCCCCCCTTCCCTTCCCCTCTCCCCTATCCCCCCCATTATGAGCGGCTCTTGCCCGCTGCATCCCTCATCCCCCTATATACACAGGCCTATGGGAGGCCTGATAAATGCCAGCTCCCTTCCTCTCACTATTTTCAGCATATAGAATACCTCTTATTTGAGAGTAGGGACTATTAGTTTCCTGTATTATAAAACTGAGACTTCATTTCTATATGCCCCAGTCACACATGTTTTGATCTCACTGTGCGCATTCTGTATTTAAGGTCATAAAGTCGGTGCTATAATTTACGTCAAATGATATCTCTCTGTTCTCAACCCTGATATCTTTCATATCTTTGACTCCTATTATTATATAAATATTGAAACTCTATTGTCTAGATAATATTTTGACAAATCCTATATTAGCACATCAATGTCTTAATTCTTATGTAACTTTCATATGTGATTTGTAACAGTTTTTTTTTTTTTCTTTTGTATTTGTCTTGTGCTGGGACTCACTCCCTTTTCTGTTACTTTTATCCATTGTCTCAATAAAAAATTATTTAAAAAAAAAAAAAAAAAAAAAATGTTTATTCAACAAGGTTTTATTTTACAGCCCCAGCTTTTGCATAATCTAGACATAGTCCGTGCCTTGAAGTTTTACTTACAGGCTACTAAAGATTTTCGCCAAACATCTAACCTGTTTGTTGTTTACTCTGGACAGAGGAGAGGTCAGAAGGCCTCGGCAACCTCTCTTTCTTTTTGAAAGGATTACAGCTCATGAGGATTACAGCTCATTCTACTAGAGCTGTGGCTTCCACCTGGGCCTTTAAAAATGAGGCCTCTGTTGAACAGATTTGCAAGGCTGCAACTTGGTCTTCGCTTCATACTTTTTCCAAATTTTACAAATTTGATACTTTTGCTTTTTCGGAGGCTGTTTTTGGGAGAAAGGTTCTACAGGCAGTGGTTCCTTCCGTTTAAGTTCCTGCCTTGTCCCTCCCATCATCCGTGTACTTTAGCTTTGGTATTGGTATCCCACAAGTAATGGATGATCCGTGGACTGGATACACTTAACAAGAGAAAACATAATTTATGCTTACCTGATAAATTTAT
Source organism: Bombina bombina (assembly GCF_027579735.1). NCBI lineage: Eukaryota > Metazoa > Chordata > Amphibia > Anura > Bombinatoridae > Bombina > Bombina bombina. The sequence goes on from NC_069502.1 coordinate 1,180,871,198, forward strand.
TTCTCTTGTAGTGTATCCAGTCCACGGCCCGCCCTGTCCTTTTCAGGCAGGTCTAAATTTTAATTAAACTACAGTCACCACTGCACCCTATGGTTTCTCCTTTCTCAGCTTCTTTCGGTCGAATGACTGGATATGGCAGTGAGGGGAGAAGCTATATGGCAGCTCTGCTGTGGGTGATCCTCTTGCAAATTCCTGTTGGGAAGGAGAATATCCCACAAGTAATGGATGATCCGTGGACTGGATCAGGTAAGCATAAATTATGTTTTTTCACTTCCGTATGCCGACTGTTTGCGACTGAGAGAGTCTAGTTCATGGGTTGTCTGGTTCAAAAGCCAGTTAGCATTTGTCATTTTTGTAATCCCAAGATTATGGAGGATTCTGACATGCGAGACACGGATGCCTCCGATATGGAGAATGCGTATTGTGATGAATATGAAATGTCCCGGGTAATCCATGCCCATCAGTTATGTTCCCGATTGCCGTTCTAAAGTACGCTCTTGTCCCGAAGCAGGGAGCTTAGATTGCGTTGAGCCATCCGCCTCCAAGGTTTCCATGACCCGTGAGGCACATGTCCCAGACCCTTTCCCTGCTACCCACACAGGTGTCCCTATGGCCTTTACTCCTCCAGAGGGTGGCTTGTTTCCTCCAGAGGTTACGGCACGGTTCTCCATGGCCATTTCTATGGCGCTGACTCATTTATATCTCCCAAGTTAAGTATTTCTAAGATATTGTCCGTGTTCTGTTAACCAAGGCCCGTCGAGCATGGGATCGCCCGATTCAGTTCAGCCTTCTGGGGAAGCAATGGCATCAGGGGCCCTAATCTCGGGGCCAGGGTCTTCAGTTGATCCGGCGAGGGATGACTTTGCCTTCCGTTATGGCCTGGCTCTCCTTCGTGTTCTTTTAAGACATGTTTTGGCTATGTTGGAGGATCCCAGTCCTAGTGGGCCGAGGGATCCGAGGCCTTAGAAACTGGATGGCAAAATGGGTATGACGTTTGGGGATGAAGCCAATCTCCTTAACGTCTCTGTTTTATTTTTTCTTTATGTTTTCGGTTCCAGTTTGAGCTTGGGTGAATGGGGCTTCTAATCGGCTGGTCCTGTTGTCGCTTTTATTCACCTTGGGCATTCACCCGATGGGTGCTGCCTTCATTTTATTTTTGATCTGAATGGATGTGTTTAATTTGTTTTCCTTAAAGGGACAGTTTACTCAAAACATGTCTTCCTTTTAATTTGTTCCCAATGCTCCACTTTACCTGCTGGAGTGTATTAAATTGTTTACAATTATTTCCATTAACCTTATATTGGCAGTTAAAATAGTTTATTTAGCCTGTAGTATCCCCACCCATCCTGAAAGTTTTTGGCCTGCAGGCCAAGCTGTGTTAATACAGGCAGTAGAAGACATTACACTCCCAGTGGGTTATAGAAGAGATAATTTAATACAATGTTAATTTTCCATTGTTCTCTCAAAGTATTGGTGATTGGTTTATGGACAGATATAAGATAAAGAAGCAGGTATATGTACACAATGTGATAAAGTAATGAGATCTGATTATACCTACAAGCTCAACCCATTTTATTAGGTTGTGGCTTCAAAACACAAAATCAGCTAATTCATATACACAAATAAGCCTTAAAAAAGCAAATCTCATACATTTTATACTCTGCAGCTGGTAAAAAAAAGTTATTGGAAATGCATTAAGGAAAAAACATTTTATAGTATACTGTCCCTTTAAGCTCATGTCTGTTAGAATTTTGTTTTATGAACGTTCTTATCTGGAACCGATACTTGTGATTAGTGGTGGCGTGGGCACTACGTCAGAAGCACTTGTTGAATATTAGGATTATGTTTTTCTAGTTCATTGATCGATCCTTCGGGATGATTTTTCTTGGACCTTGAGCAGTTCTGGAGTGTCCTTATACCGGTCTGGTACTGGTCAGATGCTTTTTTGGCTGTTACCAGGGTTCATGTCACCTTTGTGGTGCTGATTAAACCCTGTTGGGTTCTGAATGTCGCTTGGCCGATTCTATGGACTCCGGGCTCGGATTCTACTGAAGTATGAGGCCTGTTGTTTATACGCAACCCATCCGAATGGAGGCTTGTGAGTGCCAATCTAAGGTTGGCTGGTTCAGGCTACTCGCCTGGGATACGGATCTGTTTTTGCAGATGCCATAATGGTTCTTCAGGTCTCTGGGGACTCAGAACAGTTATCTCCATTTCTTTGGCGTTGGGAGATGTGTGTGAACTTTGTGGTTTGGTATGCCGAGTGATTAAAGATTTGAGTTTCACTCAAAGTTCTTCCGGACGCTGATTCTTTAGCCTATTAAGCATTTTCTTGCGGTGGCAGAGTCTCATTTCTTCCCGCATTGGGTGGATCATCTAGTCTGGATGTGCGGGCATGTTTTTCTTCCTCTACTCTGAGTTGTGTTACTCTAAGTGGTGGTGTGCAGGGGTTTCCTGCCTTCTGTGGGGGGCTACGGCTCCAGCGTTTTCTTGCCTAAAGTAGATTTTTTTTTTAAGATAGATCCTTCAAGGTTCTCTGGCTGTTCTTCCATTTTATACCCTTGGTCTGACCACTGTCTTTGATATTCGGGTGTCTTGCGTCTTCATTGCAACTCTTGCCTTGGGGCTTGTCAGTTAAGAGTTGAAGTCGGGTACGGATGGCTGCCCTTCTGGGGTCAGGTAGTTGACCTTTTCTTCTCAATGCTCCATTAGGGGCTTCGTTGACAGTGCCTTACGTTTAACTCTCTGGGATGGCGAGCAAAGTCCAGGGTTACCATTTGCCTTCAGGTGTTGGTTGTTACCCTGCCTGTGTGTGTAACACGTGTTATCGCTTGCCTACGAGATTTCCTTGCGATCCATATGCACTGGGTGTTGAATCTTAGACCATTCAGGAGTTCTTTGTGACTCTTGGGTTTGGGGCTATTGCTAGATCGCCAAGTCTACGGACTTTAGAGGTGCGCTCCTCCTTGTAGGAGGCAGTTTAGGATTCCTCTAGAAGTTGGATCTTTTGATCGACTCCTTTTTGAGGACCCTGGCCTAGGTCCATGTCTCTCCTTGGATGGGTGTGGACCGTTCGGTCTCACACTAGATGTTTTTGGTCCTGCGGGTCTCTCTCGTAGGGGCCGGGGCTCTGTGAGAGATGCCTATCTGACTGTGGCTTAGGCTTTAGGTCCTTCTGATGGGTCACTACTGGTCTTCTGGTGCCTCTGGTTCCTGTAGACTCCAGGTGTCTTTCCACTGGATTGGTGATATGGCCGAGGGGTCTCGCCTCTATGTAGGGTATTTTTCCGTTGTTTCGTTCGCTTCTCTTCTAGAGTGGGGGTTGGGTTCTCTGGGTTCAGAGTTACCTTAGTATCTGTTGCGTCCTGTGGGTCCTTGATTCTTGCCTTACAGGGTTTTTTTCCCCTTCTTACGTTTCAGGATCCTGGAAGGGGAGCTGCGATGTAGTGCCTGGTTCCTCCGTTTCTGCAGCAGGAGGCAGAGGGTTTGCACCCTTTGGGGCTTCTGCTATATGTTGGATCTGAAATATGGATGCTGAGAGTCTGAGTGCCTTCTTTCCTTGGGAAGTGTTCTTCTTTTGACGTAGACAGCGTGTAGGGGGTGTCGTACCTGAGCACAATGTCTATCCTGTCTCACGGTAGCATACCGTTTGTAGCAGTGGTCTAACCGGGGACTTTTTTCCTCATTGATCCTCCCTTTCTCTTGCAGAAGTCTGGGAATCTCATCTTTGGTCTTTGACTAGCCTTTGGGCTATGACCATTATCCTGGAGGGAAGGTTGGGGATCGGTTACCCTATGCAGTGTTGACCGATTTCTTAGTGGTCCTCTTCTTTATGGGAGGACTTTGGATGTCGTCCTCTTTCTACTGGCGTCTGATGCTGGGAGGGGGCACTCCTTGGAGCCGCTATTCGGAGGGCTGTAAGCCCTTGGAAGGTTGCAGTTGGAACCAACCACAGTTATTTGCACTGTGATGGTGTATCCAGCTACAGCTAATTGCACTTGTCTGTATGCTACCAAACCTTTAAGCGTTTTTCTGTGGTTTGGGTTAGCAATGGTGAGTCAGTCTTCCTCCTGGAAGCTGGTGTTTGTGAGTTCCTGCTCAGGCGGTTTGAGGTTCTTTTTGGAGAGCTCTTCTAGCTGCTGGGATAGTTATCCTGTTTCTGCCTGTCTAGCCTGCGAGTCTAGATATGTTATGAGGCAATGGGGGACTCATGGTTTTCCTGGAGTACCTTAGGGTATAGTACAGGGTCAGGGGTATGAGGGTGTTCCTTGAGTCCTTTTTGGGACATGTTTCCCTGTGTATGGATCCTTTTTTCTCAGTCCTTGTGTTTCTAGAGAGCTCGTCTCCCTGAGCGTTGCTTTTGTAGACAACCATGGTTTGTTCTATATGTGTGGAGTGGGAAAAGTTCCTTTGCATTTTTCCTGGACTCTGCTTTCCCTTTTGGGAGCAGATGCGGTCCTTGTCCTTGGCCGGGTACCTTCTTGGGAGTCGTGATCCGTGGGGCGGACGCCTTGGAGGTTGTTGGGCTTGACGGACTCTGGAATTGAGTGGATTTTAGTTCGGCTTTGCCAGCAGTGTAACTAATGTGCAGTTACCTGGGCTCGAGTTTTCTCCCGTATCGTTTGTACTTAAATTTTAGGGTGTTGAGTAATTCAGGCTGTGGTGCCTTTCGAAGGGGCTGCCTTTTGTACCCACCCGTTGTTGCATTCAGTGTCCTCTAGCCTGGGTATTGTTTTCCCAAAACTAATGAATGCAACTGTGGACTCTTCCCTTTTAAGAAGAAAAACATAAATCATGCTTACCTGATAATTTCATTTTCTTCTGAAGGGAAGACTCCACAGCTTCCACCGTGTTTTTTTTCTATGAGGCGGCTGTAATTTTTTGTTCTTCTGGCAGCTTTTTTTTTAACCTGATATTTCTTCTACTGTTCCCTTGGTAGAATGTCTTGGGGATGAGGGAGGTGGGGGAAATATTTAAGCCTTTGGCTGGGGTGTCTTTGCCTCCTCCTGGTGGCCAGGTTCTGTATTTCCCAAAAGTATGCTGCTGTGGACTCTTCCCTTCAGAAGAAAATGAAATTATCAGGTAAGCATAATGTATGTTTTTGCTTCATTCCCTTGGTATTCTTTCTTCAATTATCAGCAAAGGACTAGTGACCCAGCTGAAGATATCATGTGAGCCAATGAGAAGAGTCATTGATGTGCAGCCACCAATCACTAGCTAGCCCCCAGCAGTTCATTGCTGCTGCTGATCATATACACATATGATTTTTATCAAGGAATACCAAGAGAATAAAGTCAATTTAAGAATATAAATGAATTTGAAAGTGTCTTAAAATTATATGCTCTGTCTGAATGAGTTTAATTTTGACTTTATTGTCCACTTAAAAGAAGCTAAACTTTAACTGCTTGACTGACAAATAGTGCTCTATGGTGCAGCCATGACAAATTTACCAGTTTCTCTATTATTACAAATGTGCAGCGCCACCTATATGTTCAGATGTTTAAAAGTCATCTCCAGAGTTTACCAGAATAGGGGAGCACTTTTTTTTTAACCCTCTACATTTCAGTGCATCATGATTGAACATCATTGTCACCTTTGTCATAACACAATACATCTCTAGGGTTGACACCTTTCTTGAAATAGAATACTGACTGCATAAGTTAATAAAGGTTTTCATAAAGAATTACAGCATAACTGAGAAATTAAAGCTGATTTTTTTAATATTTGTTTTAAATTGGATTCCAACAAATTAAACTTTAATTTTCTAGATCTATGTTGACCTGAACCTTAAAAATACTGATGAAATGGAAACCCTATATAACTAACATTTTCTCACGTTCATTTTTCTTTAATTTGATTTTAGTTAAGACAATTTTCAACCCGGCTCCAGCCATTGCTGATTTAGATGGACAATTTTACACTTACTCCGACATCTTCTGCTGCAACGAAAGTGAGGTAACAACTTGTGATTGCTGTCTGTTAGTATATGGCAAAGATGGTCTATAACAGAAAAGTTTATTATTTTAGTAAATGGTGCATAAGATATTTTGACATAAGCACAACATTATCAAAATACATCTCTAAGAAAACTGCAGAACACATAACATTGGCTGATGGGGTCAAATAATTAATTTGTGGAAGCAAAAATATCCTGCACAGCTAAAACATTAAAGGGACGTAAGAGATCACAAAGAAAATGATGCGCTAATGTTTATTATTGCACTGTTGCATGCACATAGCTGTGTTTAACCCCTGCAAGAAAACATGGCAGTGGTTGCAACTGTAGCTTAAACACATAGTTTAATCAGCTGAAGAGCAACAATGAAATACTGGGAGCTAGCAAAACATGTAGTGAGCCAGTAGCAAGATGTATATGTGTGTAGCCACCAATCACCAGATAGCTACATATGCTTTTCAACAAAAGACACCAAGAGAATCAAGTAAATTGAAACATCTCTTAAAATTGCACACTCTATCTGAATCATGAAAGTTTAAAGGGACATTCCAGCCAAAATTGCAATCCACATGGGTGCATTTCAGTTTTGAATAGAACCATTTTTGTAATATACATGTATTAGCAAAAATGCTTCTAATAAAAGTATTAGCTGTTTCAAAAGTGTATTTAAGTATTCACTGTGCACCAGCATTTTAAACACAGCACTTGCTCAGAGAGCCTAAGGTGCTAGTACAATCTGTTAATAACCTAATATGATAATTGCTAGTATAATAAAAGCCCCGGGGGGAACTTCCGGGCAGCAGCCATCTTCGGTTGCATATTTTGAGCATGTGAGATAATTCTTTAAAAATCTGCTGTATTGGGAATCAACCAGGATCTGAACCTCCAGAACCTAACTTATAGAAGAAGTCTGCTTTGATTGAGTCTCACAAACAAAAGACAGTTTGGAGCACCAAAAAGCGAGTGAAAAACAAAAATTTTTATTTATTTATAACAATAGGGTTACATAACCCCAGGGTAAGAGTGTATAAACAATAACGAAAACAGAGAACAAAAAGGCTGACCGGTTTCGGCGTGTGCCTTAATCCTAGCCTGCTAGGATTAAGGCACACGCCGAAACCGGTCAGCCTTTTTGTTCTCTGTTTTCGTTATTGTTTATACACTCTTACCCTGGGGTTATGTAACCCTATTATGTAACCCTATTGTTATAAATAAATAAAAAATTTTGTTTTTCACTCGCTTTTTGGTGCTCCAAACTGTCTTTTGTTTGTGAGACTTGAATTGTTTGGCCATTGTGAGCACATTCAGCGAGTACAAACACCTTTTAATTCCCCTATTGCGGAGGATTAGCAATTCCCAGCTTGGATTCCCAGCTTGGATACTCACCAGCATCACAAGAATATCAACAACACCACTTGGATACAAGAGAAAGATTAACCTAAACAGGACTGTGGTGAGTTTCTTTGCAATATAATCTAAAGTGATATTACTTGATTGCATTGGAGAGTTTCAGATTCATGTACACATGACATTTTCATTCGAATTTGGCTGTAGTCAGGGGTGATTGGGGTGACCCGCTGACATAGCAAGTTTATGAACTTTTGTTTGCTCAATCAAGCTGGCGGTGCAATTGTGATTTATTATTATTTTTACATATGAAATTACACACTCCGTACACACCCAACCAAGCATTCCCCACTTCTCACTGACTGCTTTGATTGAGGCCTTTACCGTGTAACCACGCAGCCCTAATATACCGGGAACTATCTTGAGGCCTTCGCCTCCACCAACCCTCCAGCAGGTGACTGGGAATCCCTTGTGTAACTCAGTCTTAAGTGTAGGCTGCAATTAAATCTCCTGACCAAACATGGAAGAGATCTATCTAGTAATACAAAATTGGATGAATGATTTTGAGCATGCGATGTGTGACAAATTTGACCACCTTCTATATTGCATGGAACGCACTCAGAGGAAGGAGGTATCTAAGTCTCGCAAAGGGACTAATACAGAATTTGTGAAACCAAAAGCTATGCAATTAAGTGAGACTCAACTCTCAGATGTTTGTGCACAGTCATATACTTGCTCTCTTTGCATACGATTTACCACCCGGAAGCAGCCTCTTTTAGACCAGTGTGCTTTTTCACAGAGGAAAACTTTCCTGAAGTATATCAGTCTGATCCCGCCAAATAAGGTCAGTCCAGCCCCGAAATACCAGGCAATTCTCCTCTGAACAAGGAACATGACAACCACAGACAATCGTTTCGGCCTCCTATGGGCCTCGTCAGTGAGGTAAAGCCCCATTCTTCTAAGCACACTGAGCAAGGAGTCTCTACCTCCTACTCCGGACCTTACCCGGAGATGTGCGGCCGACTACCTTGTGGGGGAACAGCAAGATGTGTATACCGCAGTGCAACCAGCGATGAGTCTGCTTACTAAGATATGTGGACAATTGGGAAAGGCCCCTGTATGTGTAGCTGGGTCTTATCAATGCCCGGAATCATCTAAAACCCCTTTGAACCAACGTAGAATGCTGGTATTGAATACTCCATATTTGAGCAGAGGTGGAGCTGTACTACCGATCTGTGTGCCTGGAGCGGTCTGGGACGTTCAGTGTCTGCAGTTTGCCATGCGTTCCTTGCTCAGAATGGAACTTTTGGGGCTGGATATGCAAGCTGAGCAATATGATCGCCTTGAAGTCTCTGAACTCTGTCTAGGTACCGACATTCCTGTTCCCATTGATGCCCGGGCTGGCATTGGATAGACTTGAGTGTCCGCTTTGATTAGACTTGGGACTGCACTGCTATTTTATCCCTGCACTGCTATTTTATCCCTGCATTGCTATTTTATCCCTGATGTACCTATATATGAATGACGACCTCCGGGTCTGATAAATCATCTCAAGGGACATCTCAAGGGACATATGATGCTGGCTTACAGTTGCCAAGATGACATGTAGCTGTTCAATAGTCTCATTTTAAAACCTTATGCGACATATTTTATGTTTTATGGTTGATTATTATGATGAGGTAAATGTAAATTGTTCCCCATTACCTTGTTACTGTCCCTGTGATATATATTATTGTCTCAGCAACTGTGAATAGTACTGTGTTATAACCTCTCGCATCCCACACATATATAAGCACAGATTATAGCTTTGTTGTGTAATATACCTTAGAAGTGTACTTCAGGTTGCGGCACTGGATTAGTTAGCTATGTTCCATAATATGCTATACATAAGACCTCTCGTTTACACATGCTTATTCCTGCTGTTGGTATTCAAGCAATCCTTTACACTATAATGGTGCTGTGATTCTAGAAGTTTATAAGCACATGGGTTAGCCTTCACTCACTGAGTGCTACACACTTTCAGAGACAATAAAATTTCAAGTACAGCTCTCTGTAGCTTATATACTATGTTCAAGACGAAAAATGAGTCGTATAAGTGACCAATTTGATACCTTCACAGGGTTTTTACGATATTTACTAAGGTCCAAAGTGGCCTTTGTGAGCTCGATAGATACTTATCCTTACTCTAGCAAACATACATAGTGTTTGCAATACTTACAGAGGCCCAAAAGCGGTCTGTGAGAATTAAATGGATCAGAATCGCTTTACAGTTTCTAATGACGTCAATAGACCGCTAACAGTTTTGGAAAGGTTTGTCCTGTGACAATTGTAGTAGTTATCAGTTCATATTATATATTTATTATTTTAAAGGCCCAAACGTGGTCTCCTAGATCACCCAACTTTACTGAGCCATAATTCCTATACCTGATATTTCCATATGGGGAGTTTTATGGTCTTATACCTTTTAACATAAATATTATCCACTTTATTTTATATAACAGCAGGTATTTGGGGGTTCTAATTAATTACTTTTGCTTCTGTATACGTATAAGGGTCTAGGGACTTATTGTTTCTTATGTATTTGCTGTGTGCCATTCGTTAGACCAGATAACCAGCTTGCTACCATGGTTTGTTCTGTTTTTTTAATTTATTTACCTGTGTTGTTATATGCACTTAGAAGTCTAGGGTCCAAGAGTGGCCCTAGCAACTTAAGTATATCTCCACCATAGGACTCCCTATCTTAGGGTTATTTGTGAGCAAGTATGTCAGAGTTTATTAGATCTCCGAAACCCTATAAATATACCATTTAGTATAGAATTATGTAAATCAGTCTTTGTTTGAGTATGGCACATCACACCTAACATTATAGTCCTATGATATTGTATGCTACAGACTTTAAAAAGCAATATTTATTAGTTTGACATATCATCCCAAAGGCCCAAAAGTGGCCTTATACTTCATCCAACATAGTCTTGTAAAAATCTTCCTAGTTCAGTTGCCCTCCTTTGGACTTTGAGTTTCCTGGACCCACTCGTGGCCCTGGCTGACATGGGAGGGGCAACCGAATTGGACAGGTCCAAAAGTGACCTGTCTTCCCCTAAAAACCCTCAGCTTAGAGAGTTTAATCAAGGTCCAAAAGAAGCCTATGCTGTTCTTGAGGGATAAACTGAGGGAAGTGTAGTGGTTTGCTCCCCAAATATTTTCTGATTGTTTCCTTTGTTGTAATTTGACAAATGAATGTGTTTTTTTGCCATATGTATTTTATGTGCCAAATGAGCAAACTGAATGTTTACCCTCAATTAAAATACTATTTTAAAAAAGCCCCACTGGTGCTCTGAGCAGTTGCAGTATTTAAAATGCTGGTGCACTGAGAATCTCTAGCTATGCTTCACGTGCAGAGAAAAATGCTTACACTAAAACAGTGATAACTTTTACTAGAAGCATTTTTACCAATACATGTATATTGCAAATATGTTTCTAATCAAATATGTAATTCATCTATGTGCATTTACATTTTGACCAGAATATCTCTTTAAATTTGACTTTACTGTCCCTTTAATTTGGAGGTCACTTATTACAAACAGGGTACTATTCTGATTCTAGAACAAAAAAGGAGAGATGCACTTCTGTGTATTACAAATAGCACTTGTATGACTCTTCCTACACAGTAGCACTTGATACCTGCTGCTTTTGTGATTCCCCACAACCCCAGTACAAGCATCTAGCCATGCTCCAGGGAACTATAGGAATTAAAGTAGATTGGCTTCACATCTAAAGGAAGCAGTCCATAATTGTTTAACACTGTGTATGCCTCATTGCAGTGCTGTGGGGTAAATGACCTGTGGCTACTTAAAGAGACAGTCTAGTCAAAATTACTGTAAACGTTCATGATTCAGATAGGGTATGTAATTTTAAACAACTTTCCAATTTACTTTTATTATCAAATTTGCTTTGTTCTCTTGGTAATCTTTGTTGAAAGCTAAACCTTGGTAGGCTCATGTGCTCATTTCTAAGCCCTTGAAGACTTTTATTTCAGTGCATTTAGACAGGTTTTTTTTACAGCTAGACAGTGCTAGTTCATGTGTTCCATATAGATAACATTGTACTAATTTCCGTGGAGTTACCTATGAGTCAGCACTGATTGGCTAAAATGCATGTCTGTCAAAAGAACTGAGATATGGAGGCAGTCTGCAGACGCTTAGATACAAAGTAATCACAGAGGTAAAAAGTATATCATAACTGTGTTGGTTATGCAAGTCTGGGGAATGGGTAATAAAGGGATCATCTATCTTTTTAAACAATAAAAATTCGGGAGTTGACTGTCACTTTAAGGTAAACTCAAACATGAGAACTGCCCAAGAACATAGGCTTCTCCACCCCTTTGCAACAGATCTCCTCTCCCTAGTCAGCTAATTCTGATGTAAATGTTTCTGGGTCAGTGTGTAAATATATTTATTTTTATATAGAAGTATATAAGTTCGTTTTGATCAATAGAATTTACAAAAGATTTTTCACCTATAAAATAATAATAATATAGATCAGATTTGTAAGGTTCAGCACCTGTCATACAGAAGACTTATTAGGATGTGTGGTTGTACCTGCTATGTTTTTTATTCTTGTAAAAAACTAGGAAGATATATTTTGTCTGGACGTTTTGTGTTGATCATGCTGGGATTCAGCTTTGTGTTGTTTGTTTTTTTTAAGGCAGAAATCCTGACTGGCATTCCAGTTAACAGCCCGACTGCTGCGGGTAATGCAGGGTCAGTGCTGCTGAACAGAGGGTGTAAGCTTGTCATTGTCACACTAGGAGCAGAAGGCTGTGTGATCCGGTCACAGGAAGACCGCACCTCCAAACACATACCTGCAAAGAAAGTCACAGCGGTGGATACCACGGTATGCATAGACATTCAGACAGATAGATAGAGCTTTGTCTTTTTGAGTAAATGTTTATGTACTGGAGTGGGCACTACATTTAAATTTTGTGTGTCAACTTTTGTGTCATTTTATGTAAAAAAACAAACAAACTATTTTACAAGTTTTACTGAACAAAAACAGTGAGGGAGCAGGGAAAATGTGTAATTGCACTTCTGTAGTATTAAGATTACTTTAAAAAATCCATAGAGTGCTAAGAGGGGTAAAATCTAATTTGGTAATAAACACGATTTGCCTAAAAATGAAAAAAAAATAGCTGACTGCCAAAATGTTCTTTCATGATTTGGATTATTTTGCATTTTGTGTGCCTTGTGTTCCCATATTTAGAGGAGAGGGGCCTGTACTGTCCTTTAGGGCTGAAATACTTCTGGATATTTCTCCTATTAGTTGACTCATCTATACTTACAAAGGGATATTATTAAAATGTGGTCAATCTCAAGCCAATGATGAGGATTGCCGATCCTAATGTAGACAATTCAAAGCCAACTACACAGTACTATAAAGCTGGACAGCGTCATCATCCGTGGATAAAGTAATAAATGTGCTTACCTTTTTACCATAAATAAGTGATCTAGAGATATTTGATGCATCTCTTAATCCTGAACATGCAGTAAGAAAATACAGTATATTTTATGGCAATGGATGTGGGAACAGTAGCTTGCTCTATGGGATGATAATCAATGCTGCCTCTTTAGCACATATGAGCATTTTACAAAGGAGAGCCCGGGTTCCATTCTAGCCCTGAAATACCAGGCAATTGTCTGAATGAAGGATTTGTACACTTATCCTCAGACACATCAGTAGCGGTGAGCTATACCCCTTCAAAGCAAAGTAGGCTACGGGTCCTCCTCTGAATCATTTGCATATAAAACAAGAAAGAAGTACTCAACTGGAAGCAGATATTGCTATATATAGGATGATGGCAACCCATGGTGCGGCCTCTTTTAGCTCCCTTGTGTATGTTACAAAGGAAATCTATCAGCCTGGTCAAATGCAGAAGGACTGTCCATCCCTAAATATTTTCCCAATTGAGTTTTTCGTCTTTGTTGATTTGGATTTTAAATTACTGTAAGTAGGGACATAATTGTTAGAATTCCATGTTGCTATCCAATACTTTCTATCTAACTACTTTAATATGTAGTACTTATATAAGTATCTTATGTTTTAAATTAGCATATTTTAGCTAAGGTTGGCTTAATCACCTAAATAATTATCTAGGATATACTGGCAATTTCAGAGAGCTGAGAGACAGAGGGGAGAGTGAAGTATAGGGTAGTAACACATATACTCTCAGTGAAGAATTCACAATCCTACCACAGGTGTTGCGGGTTCCAGTCCCATAGCCTCCTCCTGCTGGGTCGTTGACATACTCCACACATAGATTCTTTTATGTGACGTACACAGCACTGGATGGGCTCTCTACCGGAAGCTGTCTTTTCTGAAGCCAGTATGCATGGTAGAGTGGGTGCATCTGAATGTTATACATTCCATTCACGCTACCATGCTGTACAGTTATCTGCTTGTTACCCAGTGGAACAACCTGCCTTGCTTTTTAACTTAAACCCTTTATATTTTTACAGAAGAAACAAGTTTGTCCATTATTTTAACAAGCCATAGAAACAAAGGTGAGTTGGCACCTGATTAACCCACATTCCTATAACCCATAATCTCTTTTCTGACACTTAGCTAAGTTTCAATGATTTGTGGACTCTGGACCTTGCATTGAAGATTCAGTGTATGGCGGCGACCGTATAAAGAGGATGCTCCGCGCTGGATGTCTTCAGGATGGACCTGCTCTGCGCCGCCAGGATCAAGATAGAAGATGCCGCCTGGATGAAGACTTCTCGCAGCTTGGATGAGGACTTCTCCGCCGGGATGAAGATCGTTCAAGCAGGACTTCAAAAACTGTAAGTGAATCGTCTTGGGGTTAGTGTTTTTTTAAGGGTTTTTTGGGTGGGTTTTATTTTTAGATTAGGGTTTAGGCAGTAAAAGAGCTAAATGCCCTTCTAAGGGCAATGCCCATCCAAATGCTCTTTTCAGGGCAATGGGTAGCTTAGGTTTTTTATATAGGTTTTTTTTGTTTTGTGGGTTTGGGGGGGGGGTTGTAATGTTAGTGGGTATTTGTATTTTTTTTTTTCTTCAGAAAAAGAGCTGATATCTGTAGGGCAATGATCTAAAAAAGGCCCTTTTAAGGGCCATTGATAATTTATTCTAGATAAGGTTTTTTATTTAGTTTTTTTAATGGGTATTAGAATAGGAATAATTTTTATTATTTTTGATAATTTGTTTGTTATTTTGTGTAATGTATTTTTTTAGGGGGTGTTTGTTTTTCTTTTGTAGGAAAAGAGCTATTTCTCTTGTAAGATGTGTCGAGTCCACGGATTCATCCATACTTATGGGATATTCTCCTTCCCAACAGGAAGTGGCAGAGAGAGCACCCACAGCAGAGCTGTCTATATAGCTCCTCCCTTAGCTCCGCCCCCCAGTCATTCTCTCTGCCTGCTTAACTGCTAGGAAGGGCAAAGTGAATGTGGTGACAAAAATGTTAGTTTTTATTTTCTCAAGCAAAAGTTTGTTATTTTAAATGGTACCGGTGTGTACTATTTACTCTCTGGCAGAAAAGGGATGAAGATTTCTGCAAGGAGAATGATGATCTTAGCATTTTGTAACTAAGATCCACTGCTGTTCTCACAAGGGCTGAAGAGTACAGGAAAACTTCAGTTGGGGGAACAGTTTGCAGGCTAAACTGCATTAAGGTATGTTCAGTCTATTTTTTTCTAGACAGACTGTGTTATTTCTAGAAAAGGCTGGCAATATCCCCATGAGGGAAATGTAAGCTGTATTCAGTAAAAGAGGAATCCAAGCTTGCATAAAGGGCCCATAGTTACTGGTGACACTGATAGGAAAAAACGTTTTGGTTTAATTACAAATAAAAGGTTTTTTGAGGGACTTTAAGGGGTCTTTGTGGCTTGTTTAAGGATTATTAACCCACATGGCTAGTGTTTTTTAGGCCCCATAACTTCGAGTGAGGTGGGAAGGGCCTATTTTCAGTTGCACAGTTTATTTACCTCAGAAGCATCCAGCTACTTCTCCAGAGATTCCTGCTGTATTTGAGGGCTGTAAAGAGGTTTTTTTTTCCCCACAAATCGTTCCTAAAGGGCAGGTAGGCGCCACAGCAGAGCTGTGGCAAGGTGCTGAACGTTATTTTACCGGTTTTGAAGTTTTTTCAATCCGGTTTTTACATTAAGGGGTTAATTGTTTATTTGCATAGTGGTGCAAAGTTACTAAGGCTTTATGATGCTACTATAAAAATTTCGTTTTGTTTACTGCTTTTTTACACTGTTTGCAGAGTTTGTGCAGCTTTTTTTCTCTTAAAGGCACAGTACAGTTTTTGTTTAAAGTGTTATTTACTTTGATTAAAGTGTTTTCCAAGCTTGCTTGTTTCATTACTAGCCTGTTTAACATGCCTGACACCAAGGAAAATCCTTGTTTTATGTGTTTAGAAGCCATTGTGGAACCCCCTCTTAGAATGTTTCCCACTTGCACTGATATGTCTATAAATTATAAAGAGCATATTTTAGCACTTAAAAATACTGCAATAGATGATTCTCAGTTAGAAAATGAGGGTTTAGCATCTAGCTCTCCCCAAGTGTCACAACCAGTAACGCCCGCACAAGTGACGCCAAGTACCTTTAGTGCATCTAATTCATTTACTTTACAAGACATGGCCACAGTTATGAATAAAACCCTCACAGAGGTTTTCTCTAAACTGCCTGGTTTACAAGGAAAGCGAGACAGCTCTGGGTTAAGAACAAATGCTGAGCCGTCTGACACTTTAGTAGCCGTATCCGATATACCCTCACAATGTTCTGAAGTAGGGGTAAGGGATTTGTTATCTGAGGGAGAGATTTCTGATTCAGGAAAGACGCTCCCTCAGACAGATTCTGATATGACGGCCTTTAAATTTAAGCTTGAACACCTCCGCTTATTGCTCAAGGAGGTATTTGCTACTCTAGACGATTGTGACCCTATAGTGGTCCCAGAGAAATTGTGTAAAATGGACATATACTTAGAGGTTCCTGTTTACACTGATGTTTTTCCAGTCCCTAAGAGGATTATGACTATTCTTACTAAGGAGTGGGATAGACCAGGTATACCGTTCGCTCCCCCTCCTGTTTTTAAGAAAATGTTTCCCATATCTGACACCATACAGGACAGACTGTTCCTAAGGTGGAGGGAGCTATTTCTACTCTTGCTAAGCGTACAACTATACCTATCGAAGACAGTTGTGCTTTCAAAGATCCTATGGATAAAAAATTAGAGGGTCTCCTAAAGAAAATTTTTGTTCTTCAAGGTTTTCTTCTTCAACCTATTGCATGCATTGTTCCTGTAACTACTGCAGCTGCTTTCTGGTTTGAGGCTCTAGAAGAGGCTCTCCAGGTGGGGACTCCATTAGAGGATATTATGGATAGAATTAAGGCCCTTAAGTTGGCTAATTCTTTCATTACAGATGCCGCTTTCCAAATGGCTAAATTAGCGGCAAAGAATTCAGGTTTTGCCATTTTAGCACGCAGGACGTTATGGCTTAAGTCCTGGTCTGCTGATGTGTCATCAAAATCTAAATTGTTGAACATCCCTTTCAAAGGAAAGACCCTATTCGGGCCTGCACTGAAAGAAATTATTTCAGACATCACATCAAATAAGATGAGGACCAAACAAAATAATTTTTGTTCCTTTCGGAACTTCAAGGGTGGTCCCGCTTCAGCTTCCCCTGCAGCAAAGCAAGAGGGGAATTCTGTCCAATCCAAGTCAGTCTGGAGACCTAACCAGGCTTGGAACAAAGGTAAACAGGCCAAGAAGCCTGCTTCTGCCTCTAAGACAGCATGAAGGGGTAGCCCCCGATCCGGGACCGGATCTAGTAGGGGGCAGACTCTCTCTCTTCGCTCAGGCTTGGGCAAGAGATGTTCACGATTCCTGGGCTTTAGAAATTGTGTCCCAAGGATATCTTCTGGACTTCAAAGACTCCCCCCCTAAGGGGGAGATTTCACATTTCTCAATTGTCTGCAAACCAGACAAAGAGAGAGGCGTTCTTACACTGTGTAGAAGACCTACATACCATGGGAGTGATCCGCCCAGTTCCAAGAGCCTGAACAAGGGCTAGGTTTTTACTCCAACCTGTTTGTGGTTCCCAAAAAAGAGGGAACTTTCAGACCAATCTTGGATCTCAAAATTCTAAACAAATTCCTCAGAGTACCATCTTTCAAGATGGAGACTATTCGGACTATTCTTCCTCTGATCCAGGAGGGTCAATATATGACTATCGTGGATTTAAAGGATGCGTATCTACACATCCCTATTCACAGAGATCATCATCAATTCCTCAGATTCGCCTTTCTAGACAGGCATTACCAGTTTGTGGCCCTTCCTTTCGGGTTGGCCACGGCTCCCAGAATTTTCACAAAGGTGCTAGGGTCCCTTTTGGCGGTTCTAAGACCGCGGGGTATAGCAGTGGCGCCTTATCTAGACGACATCTTAATTCAGGCGTCGACTTTCCAGCTAGCCAAGTCTCACACGGACATCGTGTTGGCTTTTCTGAGATCTCACGGGTGGAAGGTGAACATAAAGAAGAGTTCTCTCATCCCTCTCACAAGAGTTTCCTTCCTAGGGACTCTGATAGACTCGGTAGAAATGAAAATATTTCTGACGGAGGTCAGAAAATCAAAACTTTTAATCACTTGCCAAGCTCTTCATTCCATTCCTCGGCCATCAGTGGCTCAGTGTATGGAGGTAATCGTACTAATGGTATCGGCAATGGACATAGTCCCTTATGCCCGCCTACACCTCAGACCACGGCAACTATGCATGCTCAAACAGTGGAATGGGGATTATGCAGATTTATCTCCGCAACTGCATCTGGACCAAGAGACCAGAGATTCTCTTCTCTGGTGGTTGTCTCAGGACCACCTGTCTCAGGGAATGTGTTTCCGCAGGCCAGAGTGGCTCATAGTAACGACAGATGCCAGCCTGCTAGGCTGGGGTGCAGTCTGGAATCTCTCCTCCCGATAAACATTCTAGAACTGAGAGCGATATTCAATGCGCTTCAGGCGTGGCCTCAGCTAGCTGCGGCCAAATTCATCAGATTTCAGTCGGACAACATCACGACTGTAGCCTATATCAATCATCAAGGAGGAACACAGAGTTCTCTAGCGATGATAGAGGTAACCAAAATAATCCGATGGGCGGAGGATCACTCTTGCCATCTCTCAGAAATCCATATCCCAGGGGTAGAGAACTGGGAGGCGGATTTCCTAAGTCGTCAGACTTTTCATCCGGGGGGAGTGGGAGCTCCATCCGGAGGTGTTTGCCCAGCTGACTCAGCTATGGGGCACACCAGAATTGGATCTGATGGTGTCCCGACAGAACGCCAAACTTCCTTGTTACGGGTCCAGGTCCCGGGATCCCCAGGCGATACTGATAGATGCTCTAGCAGTGCCCTGGTCCTTCAATCTGGCTTATGTATTTCCACCGTTTCCTCTCCTACCACGTCTGGTTGCCAGAATCAAGCAGGAGAGAGCTTCGGTGATTCTGATAGCGCCTGCGTGGACACGCAGGACTTGGTATGCAGACCTGGTGGACGTCATCTGTTTCACCGTGGACTCTGCCAATGAGGCAGGACCTTCTAATCCAAGAAACATAAGGTAAAAAAGAAAGAATCCAACTTTAAAGAAGCAATTGTGTTCACCACAGCATATTCCAAACAGTACAATGATATTGTAAAAATTATGCAAAAACATGCACATATACTTTCGGGTGATGATATTCTCAGACCCCTTATCAACAATATCAAATATGTCCCCAAAAGATCAAAAACTCTAGGACAGGCTATATCACCTAGCTTAGTCACTAGAAATAAAAAAAAGGAACATAATTGGCTGACACAAAAAGGAAATTACAAATGTGGCAGTCGCAACTGCAATATGTGTTCACATATTCAAGAAGGGAACACATACACTAGCACTAGTACAGGGACAGAATATAGTATAGACTTCTATGCCAATTGTAGCACCACTTTTGTGGTATATCTTTTAACATGCAATATCTGTAAATTACAGTATACAGGTCAGACTTCTAGAGAAGTTAGAAAACGTTACAACGAACATGCCAGAGATATTAAAAATTATAACAAAGACTCTGCTGTAGCTAACCACTTTAATAGCTTACACTTTTCTAATGAGGCCAATATCACTATTAAAATAATTGACATTGTAAATCTATCTATCTATCAGAGGAGGCAATAAATTTAAGTCCCTAGAAAGAAAAGAACTCTTCTGGATGCTTAAATTACAAACACGCTTTCCTAAAGGAATGAATCGTGAATGCGATATTAATTTTTTCATTGATAATTAAAGTAACAAATAATAAAAAATACTAAGTATAGTCTATTGACTTTCTTAATATTTAACACTTTCCAAAATGTCATTTACTCTTCTTTTCTTCTTCTTTTCTATATTTAGAATTATTTTATAATTCTTTAGGCTATATATGAATTGTATATTTAACATATTTAACATATAGGTCATCACCATGTGCGAATAGGGGTGGGTGTGGGGAGCGCTCTGAAAGAGCTGTGAGTATAAACTATGATTTGAAGTGTGTATACACTGTGATAGAATGTGTATGGATTTACCAAAATATCATAAATATAATTTCTTTGAATAAATATAATTTCTTTGAATCGTATTGGAAGTGTATCAACTCAGATGTGATAAACAATGTGTCGGTTTGTTGGAAAAAAAAAAAAAATTTTGTGTGGTTCTGGTGTTAAGTAGTGTCTCTCCAAAAATGTGAACAAATAAACAAAAACAAAAAGTTGACTCTCAAAATTCCTCAAGGACAATTTTATAAAACCCTTCTATTTCTTCAAAATGTGTATGCACGGTGTATTAACACTGTACCTCTAAATAAATTGATACACAAATTGTGCTTCTAAATGGATAGACAACCAAATCGTGATGAATTTAAATGAATAAACAAACAAATCGTGATGGATTTAAAAAGACTTAACTTCTAGGTGAATAAACAAACAAATCGTGATAAATTTAAAAAAAACTTTACTAAGATAAAAAACAGTATAAGATCGTTTCAATCGTATTGTATGGTTATACCATACAGTGAATCTGTTTAGAGCATATGGGGGTACATCTTTATCGTATAAAAATGCTGAAAGTTCGGATTTTTAATCCTTATGGTGAAAGTTCGGATTTGTAATCCTTATGGTTTTCTTAAGTTGTGGCCACAACCAATTCTAAAACAGTTAAAATCCAAATGTAGTACTGTGCTGTTGTTAGTTTGCAGTTTATTCTCCCCCTAACCGGACCTCTGATATTCCTTACCTCCGTGTTTATTTTCTTTGTATTACCTTGGGTTCTGGGAAGAGTGCTTTTGTAAGTAGGTCGAGTTCTCCAAGCGGCTTTGCCGCTGTTTGAATTTCCTCCGCAACTACTTCCTACCCTGATGTGCGTGTGACGTTGACGTTGTACACGGAGGACCTATCAGGCAACCGGATCGTGGGGGGAGTGTTTCTTGTACTGGAGCCAATCTTTCCACACTCGATGTCAGGTTTTCTACGCGTTTCAGCGCCGTAACTTGCGCCTTTATCAAGACTGTCTTGATAAAGGCGCAAGTTACGGCGCTGAAACGCGTAGAAAACCTGACATCGAGTGTGGAAAGATTGGCTCCAGTACAAGAAACACTCCCCCCACGATCCGGTTGCCTGATAGGTCCTCCGTGTACAACGTCAACGTCACACGCACATCAGGGTAGGAAGTAGTTGCGGAGGAAATTCAAACAGCGGCAAAGCCGCTTGGAGAACTCGACCTACTTACAAAAGCACTCTTCCCAGAACCCAAGGTAATACAAAGAAAATAAACACGGAGGTAAGGAATATCAGAGGTCCGGTTAGGGGGAGAATAAACTGCAAACTAACAACAGCACAGTACTACATTTGGATTTTAACTGTTTTAGAATTGGTTGTGGCCACAACTTAAGAAAACCATAAGGATTACAAATCCGAACTTTCACCATAAGGATTAAAAATCCGAACTTTCAGCATTTTTATACGATAAAGATGTACCCCCATATGCTCTAAACAGATTCACTGTATGGTATAACCATACAATACGATTGAAACGATCTTATACTGTTTTTTATCTTAGTAAAGTTTTTTTTAAATTTATCACGATTTGTTTGTTTATTCACCTAGAAGTTAAGTCTTTTTAAATCCATCACGATTTGTTTGTTTATTCATTTAAATTCATCACGATTTGGTTGTCTATCCATTTAGAAGCACAATTTGTGTATCAATTTATTTAGAGGTACAGTGTTAATACACCGTGCATACACATTTTGAAGAAATAGAAGGGTTTTATAAAATTGTCCTTGAGGAATTTTGAGAGTCAACTTTTTGTTTTTGTTTATTTGTTCACATTTTTGGAGAGACACTACTTAACACCAGAACCACACAAAAAATTTTTTTTTTTTCCAACAAACCGACACATTGTTTATCACATCTGAGTTGATACACTTCCAATACGATTCAAAGAAATTATATTTATTCAAAGAAATTATATTTATGATATTTTGGTAAATCCATACACATTCTATCACAGTGTATACACACTTCAAATCATAGTTTATACTCACAGCTCTTTCAGAGCGCTCCCCACACCCACCCCTATTCGCACATTTCTATACATCTGATATTGGGAGCATATCAGATTTGGGGAAGCTAGTTGAGTCCTATCTACATATCACTCCACACTTTCCTTTTCTTCTTCTCATATAGGTCATCACCAGTCTAGCACATATTTTCAAGTTCATGTTGACATAAAATCATAATCCTAAAATTCATAATAGGATTATTATTTAGCATTGTTTATTAAACACTGTGTATTTAATATTTATGTAACCATTATTTGAGTATATTTGTTATTTTATGTTTTTCTCATTACCTGAAAAACCAGAGTAGGACAGTTACTTTATGCCACTCTATCCTGTATAATAACAATTTTGCCTAAATTTTAACAGATAATGATATTAGGCATATACAACTATTGTTCAGTTTTCATAGATTTGTTATTTTACAGGAATAGAATAATAATTTTCTAATGGCACTTATGATATAGTACATAGAATGCTAACTACCTCTGATATATGTCTCTCCCTTTAAAACACTAACTGATATAGCGTGTAACACTGTTTGATATAATAATAACAATCTGAGAATTTTGTTTTTTGTCTTTAATCTTTCTCACAGAGACTAGGCGTGACTTGTCTTTGAGGGGTTAACTGAAGTTCATGTCCTAATCTTTAGCAATGGACATCAGCTGAATTTTCAGACATCTGTTTTCCCTTTAAAAGGCAGGCCTAGCCTTCTCTCTGTATGTATATGAATAAGAGTGCAGTCCGCACTCGAAACTAGTCAGACAATTTTTTGTCTATTTTTCTACCCTGCCTTGCCTCTGTCGTTTTTTGTACCTTTTGCTCATGCCTGTACAGCGGTTGTAGCTGTTTATTTTTTATGGCTTTTCAAATAAAGACTTATTGTTTTTAAGTTACCCACAGCAGTGCCTGCATCTTTTCTTTTTCCTACATCTATATAGTGGCTGGGTTTCGCCACTGCTACGGCACTCCGTTGGCTCTCTATGGAAGGACTATACTGATACCGGCGTCACTTCCGGTTGTCTCGCTGAGTCCACAGACGCTGCTAGGAACGCAGCATCTAAGTATCTCCCTTCTAATCCAAGGTCCGTTCAAGCATCCAAATCTAATTATTCTGCGTCTGACTGCTTGGAGATTGAACGCCTGATTCTATCAAAGCGTGGTTTCTCTGAGTCGGTCATTGATTCCCTGATTCAGGCTAGAAAGCCTGTCACCAGGAAAATCTATCATAAGATTTGTTGCAAATATCTTTGTTGGTGTGAATCCAAGGGTTACTCATGGAGTAAGATTAGGATTCCTAGAATTTTGTCTTTTCTCCAAGAAGGACTGGAGAAGGGATTATCAGCTAGTTCCTTAAAGGGACAAATATCTGCTTTGTCTATTCTTTTACACAAACGTCTGGCAGATGTTCCAGACCTTCAAGCATTTAGTCAGGCCTTGGTCAGGATCAAGCCTGTATTTAAACCTGTTGCTCCACCATGGAGCCTAAACCTGGTTCTTAAAGTTGTTCAAGGGGTTCCGTTTGAACCTATGCATTCCATAGATATTAAGCTTCTATCTTGGAAAGTTTTGTTTTTAGTAGCTATCTCTTCGGCTCGAAGAGTTTCTGAGTTATCTGCTTTACAGTGTGACTCACCTTACCTTGTTTTCCATGCAGATAAGGGGGTTTTGCGTACCAAACCTGGGTTTCTTCCTAAGGTTGTTTCTAATAGGAATATCAATCAGGAGATTGTTGTTCCTTCTCTGTGTCCTAATCCTTCATCAAAGAAGGAACGTCTGTTGTACAATCTTGATGTGGTTCGTGCTTTAAAGTTCTACTTACAAGCAACTAAAGATTTCCGCCAAACATCTTCATTGTTTGTTGTTTACTCTGATAAACGGAGAGGTCAAAAGGCTACGGCTACCTCTCTTTCCTTTTGGCTGAAAAGCATCATACGTTTGGCTTATGAGACTGCTGGCCAGCAGCCTCCTGAAATAATTACTGCTCATTCTACTAGAGCAGTGGCTTCCACATGGGCTTTTAAAAATGAGGCTTCTGTTGAACAGATTTGTAAGGCGGCGACTTGGTCTTCGCTTCATACTTTTTCCAAATTTTACAAATTCGATACTTTTGCTTCTTCGGAGGCTATTTTTGAGAGAGAGGTTCTACGAGCAGTGGTGCATTCCGTTTAAGGTACCTGTCTTGTCCCTCCCTTCATCCGTGTCCTAAAGCTTTGGTATTGGTATCCCATAAGTATGGATGAATCCGTGGACTTGATACATCTTACAATAGAAAACAGAATTTATGCTTACCTGATAAATTTCTTTCTCTTGTGATGTATCGAGTCCATGGCCCACCCTGTCTGTTTAAGACAGGTAGTATATTTTTATTTTAAAAACTTCAGTCACCACTGCACCCTATAGTTTCTCCTTTTTCTTCCTAGCCTTCGGTCGAATGACTGGGGGCGGAGCTAAGGGAGGAGCTATATAGACATCTCTGCTGTGGGTTCTCTCTCTGCCACTTCCTGTTGGGAAGGAGAATATCCCATAAGTATGGATGAATCCGTGGACTCAATACATCACAAGAGAAAGAAATTTATCAGGTAAGCATAAATTCTGGGTTTTTTTAGGGCAATGCCCTACAAAAGGCCCTTTTAAGGGCCCCCAAAAGGCCCTTTTAAGGGTCATTGGTAATTTATTCTAGATTAGGTTTTTTATTTTGGGGTGTTTTTTTTTTTTAAAGGGCATTAGATAAGGAATCATTTTTATTATTTTGGATAATTTGGGGGGGGGGGTTTGTAATTTTAGTGTATGGTAACTTAGGTTTCTCTTGTTAAGTGTAGTCAGTCCACGGGTCATCCATTACTTATGGAATATATCTCTTCCTAACAGGAAGCTGCAAGAGGATCACCCAGCAGAGCTGCTATATAGCTCCTCCCCTCACATGTCATATTCAGTCATTCTCTTGCAGCCTAACTAAGATAGGTCGCTGTGAGAGATCTGTGGTGTTTTTTAACTTAGTTTATTTCTACAATCAAAAGTTTATTTTAAATGGCACCGGAGTGTGCTGTTTATTCTCAGGCAGCATTAGAAGAAGAATCTGCCTGAGTTTTCTATGATCTTAGCAGACGTAACTAAGATCCACTGGCTGTTCTCATCTGAGGAGTGAGGTAACTTCAGAGAAGGGGAATAGCATGCAGGCCCCCCCTGCAAAAGAGGTATGTGTAGTAAATTATTTTTCTGAGGAATGGAATTGACTGAGGAAATACTGCTGATACCAATGTAAAGTAAGTTCAGCCTTAAATGCAGTGATAGCGACTGGTATTAGGCTGATGAGTGTGTGTACACTGAATGTATTTTTCTAAGGAATGGAATTGACTCTGAAAATACTGTTAATACTGAAATAATGTATGAGCCTTAACTGCAGTAAAAGCGACTGGTAGCAGGCTTATTAATAACAATTCATAACTTTTCAAATGTATGTTTAAAACGTTTACTGGCATGTTAATTGTTTTTTGTGAGGTACTTGGTGATAAAACTTATTGGGGCATGATTTTTACCACATGGCCATCTTGTTTCTGCATAGAAACAGTTTTCTGAGCTTCCCCACTGTTGTAATATGAGTGGGAGGGGCCTATTTTAGCGCTTTTTTGTGCAGTAAAAATTCAGTCACAATCTGTCTACTTCATCCTCCATGATCCAGATCGTCTCTAGAGAGCTCAGGGGTCTTCAAAATTCATTTTGAGGGAGGTAATCAGTCACAGCAGACCTGTGACAGTGTGTTTTGACTGTGAGAAAAACGTTAATTATTAAATTGTTAATCCGTTTTTGGGTATTAAGGGGTTAATCATCCATTTGCTGGTGGGTGCAATCCTTTGCTAACTTAATACATTTACTGTGAAAAATTGGTTGCTATAACTATTTTGGTTCATTGTTATTTCAACTGTGACAGCTTTTTGTGCTTCTTAAAGGCACAGTAGCGTTTTTTATATTGCTTGTAAATTTATTTAGAAAAGTATTTCCAAGCTTGCTAGTCTCATTGCTAGTCTGTTTAAACATGTCTGACACAGATGAATCTCTTTGTTCACTATGTTTAAAGGCCAATGTGGAGCCCAATAGAAATTTATGTACTAATTGCATTGATGCTACTTTAAATAAAAGTCAATCTTTACATGTAAAGAAATTATCACCAGACAACGAGGGGGAAGTTATGCCGACTAACTCCCCTCACGTGTCAGTACCTTCGCCTCCCGCTCAGGAGGTGCAGGATTTTGTGGCGCCAAGTACATCAGGGAGGCCCTTACAAATCACTTTGCAAGACATGGCTACTGTTATGACAGAAGTATTATCTAAATTGCCAGAATTAAGAGGCAAGCACGATAGCTCTGGCTTAAGGACAGAGCGCGCGGATGAGGTGAGAGCCATGTCAGATACTGCGTCACAGTTTGCAGAACGTGAAGACGGAGAGCTTCATTCTGTGGGTGACGGATCTGATCCAGGGAGACTGGATTCAGAGATTTCTAATTTTAAATTTAAGCTTGAGAACCTCCGCATATTGCTAGGGGAGGTATTAGCGGCTCTGAATGATTGTAACACGGTTGCAATTCCAGAAAAATTATGTAGGTTGGATAAATACTATGCGGTACCGGTGTGCACTGACGTGTTTCCTATACCTAAAAGGCTTACAGAGATTATTAGCAAGGAGTGGGATAGACCTGGTGTGCCCTTTTCCCCTCCTCCCATATTTAGGAAAATGTTTCCTATAGACGCCACCACACGAGACTTATGGCAGACGGTCCCTAAGGTGGAGGGAGCAGTTTCTACTTTAGCTAAGCGTACCACTATCCCGGTGGAGGATAGTTGTGCCTTTTCAGATCCAATGGATAAGAAATTAGAGGGTTACCTTAAGAAAATGTTTGTTCAACAAGGTTTTATCTTACAGCCCCTTGCATGCATTGCGCCTGTCACTGCTGCGGCGGCATTCTGGTTTGAGTCTCTGGAAGAGGCCATTCGCACAGCTCTATTGGATGAAATTATGAACAAGCTTAAAGCACTTAAGCTAGCTAACGCATTTGTTTCTGATGCCGTCGTACAATTAACTAAACTTACGGCTAAGAACTCCGGATTCGCCATCCAAGCGCGCAGAGCGCTATGGCTTAAATTCTGGTCAGCTGACGTGACTTCTAAATCTAAATTGCTTAATATTCCTTTCAAAGGGAAGACCTTATTTGGGCCCGGCTTGAAAGAAATTATAGCTGACATTACGGGAGGTAAGGGCCATGCTCTACCTCAGGACAGGGCCAAATCAAAGGCCAAACAGTCTAATTTTCGTGCCTTTCGTAACTTCAAGGCTGGAGCAGCATCAACTTCCTCCGCTCCAAAACAGGAAGGAGCTGTTGCTCGTTACAGGCAGGGCTGGAAAGTTAACCAGTCCTGGAACAAGGGCAAGCAGGCCAAGAAACCTGCTGCTGCCCCCAAGACAGCATGAAGAGAGGGCCCCCTATCCGGAAACGGATCTAGTGGGGGGCAGACTTTCTCTCTTCGCCCAGGCTTGGGCAAGAGATGTCCAGGATCCCTGGGCGTTGGAGATCATATCTCAGGGATATCTCCTGGACTTCAAAACTTCTCCTCCACGAGGGAGATTTCATCTTTCAAGGTTATCAGCAAACCAAATAAAGAAAGAGGCGTTTCTACGCTGTGTACAAGACCTTTTACTAATGGGGGTGATCCACCCAGTTCCGCGGACGGAACACGGGCAGGGATTCTATTCAAATCTATTTGTGGTTCCCAAGAAAGAGGGAACCTTCAGACCAATCTTGGACTTAAAGATCCTAAACAAATTTCTAAGAGTTCCATCATTCAAAATGGAAACTATTCGAACCATCCTTCCCATGATCCAAGAGGGTCAGTACATGACCACAGTGGACTTAAAGGATGCCTACCTTCACATACCGATTCACAAGGATCATTATCGGTACCTAAGATTTGCTTTCCTAGACAAGCATTACCAGTTTGTAGCTCTTCCCTTCGGATTAGCTACGGCCCCAAGAATCTTTACAAAAGTTCTGGGCTCACTTCTGGCGGTACTAAGACCGCGAGGCATAGCGGTGACTCCGTACCTAGGCGACATTCTGATACAAGCGTCAAGTTTTCAAACTGCCAAGTCTCATACAGAGATAGTTCTGGCATTTCTGAGGTCGCATGGGTGGAAGGTGAACGTGGAAAAGAGTTCTCTATTACCACTTACAAGAGTTCCCTTTCTAGGGACTCTTATAGATTCTGTAGAGATGAAAATTTACCTGACAGAGGCCAGGTTATCAAAACTTCTAAATGCTTGCCGTGTCCTTCATTCCATTCCACACCCGTCAGTAGCTCAGTGCATGGAAGTAATCGGCTTAATGGTAGCGGCAATGGACATAGTACCATTTGCACGCCTGCATCTCAGACCGCTGCAATTGTGCATGCTAAGTCAGTGGAACGGGGATTACTCAGATTTGTCCCCCCTACTAAGTCTGGATCAAGAGACCAGAGATTCTCTTCTATGGTGGCTCTCTCGGCCACATCTGTCCAAGTGGATGACCTTTCGCAGGCCAGATTGGACGATTGTCACAACAGACGCCAGCCTTCTAGGCTGGGGCGCAGTCTGGAACTCCCTGAAAGCTCAGGGATTATGGACTCAGGAGGAGAAACTCCTCCCAATAAATATTCTGGAATTAAGAGCAATATTCAATGCTCTCCTAGCTTGGCCTCAGTTAGCAACTCTGAGGTTCATCAGATTTCAGTCGGACAACATCACGACTGTGGCTTACATCAACCATCAAGGGGGAACCAGAAGTTCCCTAGCGATGTTGGAAGTCTCAAAGATAATTCGCTGGGCAGAGTCTCACTCTTGCCACCTGTCAGCGATTTACATCCCAGGCGTAGAGAACTGGGAGGCAGATTTTCTAAGTCGTCAGACTTTTCATCCGGGGGAGTGGGAACTTCATCCGGAGGTCTTTGCTCAACTGATTCATCGTTGGGGCAAACCAGATCTGGATCTCATGGCGTCTCGCCAGAACGCCAAGCTTCCTTGTTACGGATCCAATGTCCAGGGACCCGGGAGCGGTGCTGATAGATGCTCTGACAGCCCCTTGGGTCTTCAACATGGCTTATGTGTTTCCACCATTCCCGATGCTTCCTCGTTTGATTGCCAAGATCAAACAGGAGAGAGCTTTGGTGATTCTGATAGCGCCTGCGTGGCCACGCAGGACCTGGTATGCAGATCTAGTGGACATGTCGTCCTGTTCACCATGGTCTCTGCCTCTGAGACAGGACCTTCTAATTCAGGGTCCTTTCAAACATCCAAATCTAATTTCTCTGAGGCTGACTGCATGGAGATTGAACGCTTGATTCTATCTAAGCGTGGCTTCTCGGAGTCGGTTATTGATACCTTAATACAGGCTAGGAAGCCTGTTACCAGAAAAAATTACCATAAGATATGGCGTAAATATTTATATTGGTGCGAATCCAAGAGTTACTCATGGAGTAAGGTTAGGATTCCTAGGATATTGTCCTTTCTACAAGAGGGTTTAGAAAAGGGCTTATCTGCTAGTTTGTTAAAGGGACAGATTTCTGCTCTGTCTATTCTTCTACACAAACGTCTGGCTGAATTTCCAGACGTTCAGGCTTTTTGTCAGGCTTTAACTAGGATTAAGCCTGTGTTTAAGACTGTTGCTCCGCCGTGGAGCTTAAACTTAGTTCTTAATGTTCTTCAAGGCGTTTCATTTGAACCCCTTCATTCCATTGATATCAAGCTGTTATCCTGGAAGGTTTTGTTTTTGATGGCTATTTCCTCGGCTCGAAGAGTCTCTGAGTTATCTGCCTTACATTGTGATTCTCCTTATCTGATTTTTCATTCAGACAAGGTAGTTCTGCGTACTAAACCTGGGTTCTTACCTAAGGTAGTTACTAACAGGAATATCAATCAAGAGATTGTTGTTCCGTCACTGTGTCCTAACCCTTCTTCAAAGAAGGAACGACTTTTGCATAATTTGGACGTAGTCCGTGCCCTGAAGTTCTATTTGCAGGCAACTAAAGATTTTCGTCAAACTTCTTCCCTGTTTGTCGTTTACTCTGGACAGAGAAGAGGTCAAAAGGCTTCGGCTACCTCTCTCTCTTTCTGGCTTCGTAGCATAATACGTTTAGCCTATGAGACTGCTGGACAGCAGCCTCCTGAAAGGATTACAGCTCATTCTACTAGAGCTGTGGCTTCCACCTGGGCCTTTAAAAATGAGGCCTCTGTTGAACAGATTTGCAAGGCTGCGACTTGGTCTTCGCTTCACACCTTTTCCAAATTTTACAAATTTGACACTTTTGCTTCTTCGGAGGCTATTTTTGGGAGAAAGGTGCTTCAGGCAGTGGTTCCTTCCGTTTAAGTTCCTGCCTCGTCCCTCCCATCATCCGTGTACTTTAGCTTTGGTACTGGTATTCCATAAGTAATGGATGACCCGTGGACTGACTACACTTAACAAGAGAAAACATAATTTATGCTTACCTGATAAATTTATTTCTCTTGTAGTGTAGTCAGTCCACGGCCCGCCCTGTCTTTAAGGCAGACCTAAATTTTAATTAAACTCCAGTCACCACTGCACCCTATGGTTTCTCCTTTCTCGTCTGCTTTGGTCGAATGACTGAATATGACATGTGAGGGGAGGAGCTATATAGCAGCTCTGCTGGGTGATCCTCTTGCAGCTTCCTGTTAGGAAGAGATATATTCCATAAGTAATGGATGACCCGTGGACTGACTACACTACAAGAGAAATAAATTTATCAGGTAAGCATAAATTATGTTTTTATTTCACAGGTAAGTTTGTATTTATTTTAACTAGGTAGTTAGCAAATAGTTAATAACTATTTACTAACTAGTCTACCTAGTTAAAATAAATACAAACTTAGCTGTGAAATAAAAATAAAACCTAAGCTAGCTACAATGTAACTATTATTTATTATTATTATTATCGATTATTTGTAGAGTGCCAACAGATTCCGCAGCGCTGGCTATTAGTTATATTGTAGCTAGCTTAGGTTTTATTTCACAGGTAAGTTTGTATTTAGTTTAAAATAGCTATTAGTTAATAATTGTAAATTTAATTTAGATCTATTTTAATTATGTTAAAGTTAGGGGGTGTTAGGGTTAGGTTTAGGGGTAGGTGTAGGGGTTAATAGTTTCATTTAGGTTGTTGCGATGTGGGGGGCTGGCGGTTAGGGGTTAATAGGTTTATCTAGTTAATAATTGTACATTTAATTTAGATCTATTTTAATTATGTTAAAGTTAGGGGGTGTTAGAGATATGTTAGGGTTACGTTAGGGTTAGGGGTTAATAGTTTAATTTAGGTTGTTGCAATGTGGGGGGCTGGCGGTTTAGGGGTTAATAGGTTTATTTAGTGGTAATGATGTTGGGGAGCGGCGGAATAGGGGTTAATAGATTTATTATAGTGTGGTCGATGTTGGGGTGCGGCGGAATAGGGGTTAATAACTAGTATAGTGGCGGCAGATTAGGGGTTAATACCTTTATTTAGGTGGCGGCGATATCGGGAGCGGCAGATTAAGGTTTATTAACTGTAGGCAGGTGTCGGCGATGTCGGGGGCAGCAGATTAGGGGTGTTTAGACATGGGGTTTATTTTAGGGTGTTAGGTTTAAACCGTATTCAGTCCTAGCAGTTTTAGTTCCTTATGTATGCTGTATTATCTATGCAAATGTCTGCTAATGAGCATGATTGGTATTTATTTTCTAGAAATATGACAACTCTAATTTGGGAATAACTAGATCTGATTAAATAAAAGTTTCTCTTTGTTGGGAGTTATTTACATGTATGTTCACCTTCGGCTAGATACATTCTAGTAATCGCAAGTCTGTCAGCAACCACAGAAATATTTCCTTACGATTGCCGCACATGCCCCACATTTCTACTGAACTAGGAAAAGATAAATAAAAGTCATGTGACTTTTTTTATTCCCTGAGAATTACTGGAAACTTGTGCAAAACAAATCAGATATGATGTAAACCTGTGACGCAATACTACACAATCATTATAAAAAAAGCTTTGATTAGAGACTGAAGTTTAAGGAGAAGTTAAACGTATTGTTATATTCAGCATAATGCTAACTTTCTTGTAGATTATTGTTACCACTTAAAAGACTTCTGAACACAAACAGATTTTAATTCCACTGACCTTTGTTTCCAGTAAACCGTTTTACTTTTTTATTCCTTTTTTATTTTACTGGAAGTTGTCTGCAGTATTTGTGATAGTTTTTATTATACTTGTAGGCATTTGTAGTACGTATTTTTATCATTCAGATATAATATTTGCATTAGAGGCTTCTTATATTTGGTTGGGGAATGGGGGGGTCAAGGTTATCCATCCAAACAAGGAGTTTTATACAAAGCAGCGATGTGGAGTCAGAGTCCATTAAAATGTATTGACTCAATATAAAATCTTAATAAAATACCATTTTATGCAGACATGAAACACAAAATATTCACATCAAGCATATTAAAGAGCACTCTTTAAACATGTTAAAATATATTTGTATGAAAAGGAGACATTAAAGCTGTTTGTTTTGCTTTTGAAACAAATGCACAGTGATTGGTAGGAGAGCATACACACGTATCCCTTTCACAGCTCTATTGAATGAACAGAGGCACACCCCACAAGTATAAGACTAAAATACTTCACATTTTCGGCATAGGAACATTCTATTTAAAAATAGAAAATACTGTACAAACATAGCATTTTTTTTTAATCAGCTTTATTTATATAAAAGTCAGGAGACGCAGCTCCAAGAAAATATGAACCAAAGCTAATTACATACATAGATATAACATAACATACAGAATAGATACATTTTAAGTATGGAGAATGTATCATCCTCGTAAATTTTGACACATGGAAAGCAACAGTATAGTAGTAATAACAGTAGTCATCAAAGCAAAATTAACAGTAGGTAAACAACTGTCTCTATTTCCATAAGGTATTTAGTAGATCTTGGTTTCGGACAAGTTATGTCAAAGAAAAAGGGAGAATATAAATATGTGGGGCAGTGTACGTTACT
Organism: Bombina bombina; assembly: GCF_027579735.1. Taxonomy (NCBI): domain Eukaryota; kingdom Metazoa; phylum Chordata; class Amphibia; order Anura; family Bombinatoridae; genus Bombina; species Bombina bombina. The sequence continues at coordinate 1,180,904,223 of NC_069502.1, forward strand.
GTCCCTTTAACACTAATCTGAAGCAGCCTCTAAAATATCACCGCAAATCTCCCAACCAATCCCCCACATATGGGATTGCCTCTGCCCTATTCTACCCCCACAGTTTTACATTTAGGACAACTCTCTCCGTTTCCAAAGTGAAAACCAGGCACTATCCTAACTCCTCCAACAACTTGCCCCAACTCAACCCACTAAACATATGGCTCCTCCACAACTCCGTCCACAAGTATCACTCACACAACCTAGACCTCCCTGCCCTGCAAGGCATCTGGGTAATGTTTGCACTTATTTGCATTTTAAGTATTTATCTGTGTGCCTTTGATAATATTACATTATTGGACACCAATAATAACTGTTGACTTTAACTAGCTGGTTTTGCACTTCCAGAGAATCCCAGAGTATTCCTATGACATTTATTGTTGCACAGTCTAAATATGCGAGTCTGCTGGTTATAGGGCAACCATGTGTATACATGATCACAGATATGTGTGTGTGCGATTCTCTACTTACTTGCACAGTCTGGAAATCTAATCAGTAAAAAATTCAACTAAAATAAAAAATAAATAAACTTTCATGGTTTAGATTGTATGCAGTTAAAAAAAAAAAAAGCTTTAAAATTTGCTTCATCCTTTGTTGAAGAGTAAGCCTCGGTAGAGTCAGGAGAGTGCACATTATTAGCACTCTGTGGCAGCAGTGTTTGCTACAATGTATGTACCAATGTTATACATTGTTACAAGCAATGCAGCTACAGAGTGCTAAAGATATGTGCACGCTGATGACCCTAGGTGGATGCCTAGAAAATGAAGCAATATTGATAAAAGTCTCTGTATAAATCATGACATTTTTACTTTGAGTTTACTGTACCTTTAAAGGGTATTGTGTTCTGCTTTAGACCTTGAGTATTTGGCTGTGATCTCTTTGCAAAAGAAATGTGACAATTCACAGGAACGTAAAACTGTGTGATACTGCAGAGTGTACGGTAAGACATTAGAATTAACGTTTACAGAACCCTTTGTTATCATAACTCCTACACACTGAAGGTGCTACGTGTATATATGTACAATGAAGAAAAATCTGCCTCCGTCATTATCTTAAGTGACAAAAATATGTTGGTCATTTGTGGATTTTCATGTTGCTCTTCAATAAGTAACGAGAAGATTAAATCGGGTTTATGTCTTTTTAAGATATTGATTCAGGGACAAAATCTGAATTCTCTTTGCAATTATTAACCACTAAATACAAAGGGAATAGCATTAAGCGGGTTTGCGTAGTCCTGTGTACCCCCTGCCGTAGCATCTTACTCGCTGCATGCAGAGTGCAGTTATTTAAATCAATTCAAGGAAAATTGTCAAGTTCCTTTAAAACCTGTAATTACAAACCTCCCGCTTCTTTAGACTATTGAAAAAGACTTATGCAAATAAAGCATGTTGACATTTCATGCCTTCCAAATTGCACATTTTTTTCTTGAATTAGCCACAACTACAGGGCGTAAGGAAGAAGTAGCTGGTTAATCAGCGTTCCTGCATGTATTGGAACAGTTCTTTACATTAATGACTACGTGGGCTCTGTTCCAGGCTGCTAACACTTTTGCATTTGATTGCAGATCTCCTGGTCCTGCTATTGTATTTTTTCTAATACAGTATGGTGATATAAATATATGTGTGTGTTTAGATTATTTCACATTTATTTTGTCTACAAAGGGACACTAGATGTATTTAACAAAGGTTGATTTAAAGGGACATGAAACCCCAAATTTTTCTTTCATGATTAGTGATGTCGCGAATTGTTCGCCGGCGAATAGTTCCCGGCGAACATAGCATGTTCGCGTTCGCCGCGGCGGGCAAACGTATGCGATGTTCGATCCGCCCCCTATTCGTCATCATTCAGTAATACTTTGACCCTGTACCTCACAGTCAGCAGGCACATTCCAGCCAATCAGCAGCAGACACTCCCTCCCAGACCCTCCTACCTCCTGGACAGCATCCATTTTAGATTCATTTGGAAGCTGCATTGTTAGTGAGAGGAGGGACAGTGTAGCTGCTGCTGATTTAGTAGGGAAATCTATAGCTAGGCTAGTGTATTCAGTGTCCACTACATTCCTGAAGGACTCATCTGATCTCTGCTGTAAGGACAGCACCCCAAAAATCCCTTTTTAGGGCTCCTTTTTTTTTTTTCCTGTGTAATATAATTGCAGTTGCCTGCCTGCCATCGTGTGTGTCAGGCTCACAGCGTATACTGTGCCCACTTGCCCAGTGCCACCACTCATATGTGGTGTAACAGTAGTGTAGATTTAAAAAAAAAAACACTTTTTTGACTGTGTTAAATAATAGCAGTCAGTTTCCTTCACACGTGTGCGTTTAAGTGCCTGCCTGCCAGGGCACAGTGTCACCCCAGTGCAACTCATATGTGGTGTAACAGTAGTGTAGATTTAAAAAAAAAAAACTTTTTTGACTGTGTTAAATAATAGCAGTTAGTTTCCTTCACACATGTGCGTTTCAGTGCCTGCCATGGCACAGTGTCACACCAGTGCAACTCATACCTGGTGTAACAGTAGTGTACATTTAAAAAAAATACAATTTTGACTGTAATAGATTGAATAGCAGTTAGTTGTCTGCAAGCGTGTGTGTCAGGCCTACAGCGTCTACTCTGCCAACTTCTGCCAGTTCACAGTGCCACTCATATCTGTTGTCACAGTAGCTTGCACGCATAGTACCACTAATCGGAAAAAAAATGACAGGCAGAGGCAGGCCACCCCGCAGAGGCCGTCGTGTTCGTGGTGCTGTGATTCCCTTTGGCCCTAGAATAATGCCCAGTGTTCAGAGGCCACGTACCCCGAACTCGAACATTTCTGACTCTGAGGACATAGTTGACTGGCTAGCACAGGACACCCAATCTTCTACAGCTTCCGCTCGGAACCTTGACGCACCATCCTCTTTGGGCACCTCTCAAGTTACCACTCGCCCGCCTGCCGCCACCACCAACACTAGCACCACAGCCGCTTCACTTGATCTGTCAGAGGAGTTATTTACACATCAGTTGGAAGAAATTAGTGATAGTGATGCGCAACCATTATTGCCAGAGGATGTAGATAACAGGGATATGTCTCAGTCAGGCAGCATTACACACATGGACGTACGGTGTGATGATGATGATATTGTGCCCGCTGCTGCTTCCTTTGTTGACTTGTCAGGTACAAGTGAAGCGGTTGATGATGACGATGCGTCCGTGGATGTCACGTGGGTGCCAGCTAGAAGAGAAGAAGAAGAGGGAGAAAGTTCAGATGGGGAGACAGAGAGGAGGAGGAGACGAGTTGGAAGGAGGGGGAGGTCGTCGCAAGGAGCTAGTGGCACAGTCAGACAGCATGCATCGGCACCCGGGGTCAGCCAGACAGCACGCCAATCAACACATGCTGTTGCCACCACCAGAATGCCGTCATCGCAGAGCTCAGCAGTGTGGCATTTTTTTTGTGTGTCTGCCTCTGACAACAGCGATGCCATTTGCAACCTGTGCCAAAAAAAACTGAGTCGTGGGAAGTCCAACACCCACCTAGGTACAACTGTTTTGCGAAGGCACATGATCGCACATCACAAACGCCTATGGGATCAACACATGAGTACAAGCAGCACACAAACTCAAAGCCGCCATCCTCCTCCTGGTCCAGCATCTTCAGCCACGTCAACCACTGCTGTCCTCCTTGCCCCCTCTCAACCATCCGCCACTCCGTGTCTCGCCTTGAGCAGTTCCTGCTCATCTGCCCACAGTCAGGTGTCTGTCAAGGACATGTTTGAGCGTAAGAAGCCAATGTCACAAAGTCACCCCCTTGCCCGGCATCTGACAGCTTGCTTGACTGAACTCTTAGCCCGCCAGCTTGTACCATACAAGCTGGTGGAGTCTGAGGCGTTCAAAAAATTTGTAGCTATTGGGATACCGCAGTGGAAGGTACCCGGCCGAAATTTCTTTGCACAAAAGGCAATCCCCAACCTGTACTCGATTGTGCAAAAGGAAGCAATGGCATGTCTGGCACACAGTGTTGGGGCAAGGGTCCATCTGACCACTGATACCTGGTCTGCAAAGCATGGTCAGGGCAGGTATATCACCTACACTGCGCATTGGGTAAACCTGCTGACGGCTGCCAAGCATGGAATGCTTGGCTGGGCAGAGGTGTTGGTGACACTGCCACGACTTGCAGGCAGGCCTGCTGCCACCTCCTCTATTCCTCCACCTCCATCCACTTCCATAACCTCCTCGGCTGAGTGCTCTTCTGCTGCTGCGTCTTGCTCCACATCAACAGCACCCCCCCAGCTCCCCAGGTACTATTCCACATCCCAGGTACAGCAGTGTCACGCCGTCTTGGGGTTGACTTGCCTGAAAGTAGAGAGTCACACCAGACCAGCACTCCTGTTCGCCCTGAACGCACAGGTGGATCAGTGGCTGACTCCGCACCAACTGGAGATCGGCAAAGTGGTTAGTGACAACGGAAGAAATTTGGTGGCGGCATTGAATTTGGGCAAGTTGACACATGTGCCGTGCATGGCACATGTGTGTAATCTGATCGTATAATGCTTTGTGCATAAGTACCCAGGCTTACAGGACGTCCTGAAGCAGGCCAGGAAGGTGTGTGGCCATTTCAGGCGTTCCTACACGGCCATGGTGCACTTTTCAGATATCCAGCGGCTAAACAACATGCCAGTGAGGCGCTTGATTTGCGACAGCCCGACACGTTGGAATTCAACACTCCTAATGTTCGACCGCCTGATCCAACAAGAAAAAGCTGTTAACGACTATTTGTATGACCGGGGTGCTAGGACAGCCTCTGCGGAGCTGGGAATTTTTTTGCCACGTTACTGGATGCTCATGCGCAATGCCTGTAGGCTCATGCGTCCTTTTGAGGAGGTGACAAACCTAGTCAGTCGCACCGAAGGCACCATCAGCGACATCATACCATTTGTTTTCTTCCTGGAGCGTGCCCTGCGAAGAGTGCTGGATCAGGCCGTAGATGAGCGTGAAGAGGAAGAGTTATGCTCACCATCACCACCAGAAACAGCCTTATCAGCATCGCTTGCTGGACCTGCGGCAACGCTGGAAGAGGATTGTGAGGAAGAGGAGTCAGAGGAGGAATGTGGCTTTGAGGAGGAGGAGGAAGACCAACCACAACAGGCATCCCAGGGTTCTCGTTGTCACCTATCTGGTACCCGTGGTGTTGTACGTGGCTGGGGGGAAGAAGATACCTTCAGTGAGATCACTGAGGACGAGGAACGGGACATGAGTAGCTCGGCATCCAACCTTGTGCAAATGGGGTCTTTCATGCTGTTGTGCCTGTTGAGGGACCCTCGTATAAAAAAGCTGAAGGAGAACGACCTGTACTGGGTGTCCACGCTACTAGACCCCCGGTATAAGCATAAAGTGCCTGAAATGTTACCGAATTACCGCAAGTTGGAAAGGATGCAGCAGTTCCAAAATAAATCACAGCACAACGGGAATCTAACAGGGGAAGAGGTGAAAGTAATCCTCCTCCTCCCATGACCACGCCGGCAAGGACAGGATGCTTTACAGACGTGTTGTTGATGGAGGACATGCAGAGCTTTTTAAGTCCCACGCATCGCCACAGCCCTTTGGGGTCCACCCTCAGAGAACGACTCGACCGACAGGTAGCAGACTACCTCGCCTTAACTGCAGATCTCGACACTCTGAGGAGCGATGAACCCCTTGACTACTGGGTGTGCAGGCTTGACCTGTGGCCTGAGCTATCCCAATTTGCAATCGAACTTCTGGCCTGCCCCGCTTCAATTGTCCTGTCAGAAAGGACCTTCAGTGCAGCAGGAGGTATTGTCACTGAGAAGAGAAGTCGCCTAGGTAAAAAAAAGGCTAGATTACCTCACCTTTATTAAGATGAATGAGGGATGGATCCCGAAGGGACTGACAGTGGGCGATACATTCGACTAAAAAAGGCCTGATGAGATGAGCTGCCTTGGGCTAAAAATGGTCCACACGCTGCTGTATTTTATCTCTGAATGCCGGATGACTTGCGTGACTTATCCGCCACCAACTAGGGTTCAAGCCGCAAAGTTTTAGGGCACTTTCTGCCTGGGAAACAAACATCAATTTTTATGGCCGCTGCTACAGCAGCGGCTGCAACAATACCTAATTTTTCAGGCATGTGTACATGCCTAATTTTTCTGGCCTCTGGTGCTGCACTGTGGCTTCAAAAACCAAACCAAAAAAAAGGCACATAACAGGGATTAAACTGATAGGAATAGTACTACTTAACACACCACTCCTATCTGGTGGCACATTAGATTGCACATGCAGTGCCCCAAATTTGAAGTAGGAGGACCGAACAAGCATCTTTTTCCATCTCCCGGTTCCTAAAATCGATGCCATATACACGTCCCCTGATAGGGGACGTAACAGGGATTAAACTGATAAGAATAGAACTACTTAACACACCACTCATATCTGGTAGCACATTAGATTGCGCGCGCAGTGCCCCAAATTTGAAGTAGGAGGGCCGAACAAGCATCTTTTTCCATCTCCCGGTTCCTAAAATCGATGCCATATACACGTCCCCTGATAGGGGACGTAACAGGGATTAAACTGATAAAAATAGAACTACTTAACACACCATTCATATCTGGTGGCACATTAGATTGCACGCGCAGTGCCCCAAATTTGAAGTAGGAGGACCGACCAAGCATCTTTTTCCATCTCTCGGTTCCTAAAATCGATGCCATATACACGTCCCCTGATAGGGGACGTAACAGGGATTAAACTGATAAGAATAGAAGTACTTAACACACCACTCATATCTGGTGGCACATTAGATTGCACGCACAGTGCCCCAAATTTGAAGTAGGAGGACCGAACAAGCATCTTTTTCCATCTCCCGGTTCCTAAAATCGATGCCATATACACGTCCCCTGATAGGGGACGTAACAGGGATTAAACTGATAAGAATAGAACTACTTAACACACCACTCCTATCTGATGGCACATTAGATTGCACGCTCAGTGCCCCAAATTTGAAGTAGGGGTACCAACCAAGCATCTTTTTCCTTCTCCCGGTTCCTAAAATCGATGCCATATGCACGTCCCCTGATATGGGACGTAACAGGGATTAAACTGATAAGAATAGTACTACTTAACACACCACTTCTATCTGGTGGCACATTAGATTGCACGCGCAGTGCCCCAAATTTGAAGTAGGAGGACCGACCAAGCATCTTTTTCCATCTCCCGGTTCCTAAAATCGATGCCATATACACGTCCCCTGGGACGTAACAGGGATTAAACTGATAGGAATAGTACTACTTAACACACCTTATAATAACACAGAGATAGGCAACGCAGAGAGAGGAGTTTGAAGAAGAGGAGTCAGAGGAGGAAGGTGGATTTGAGGAGGTGGAAGACCAAACACAGCAGGCGTCCCAGGGGGCTTGTTGTCACCTTTCGGGGACCCTTGGTGTTGTACGTGGCTGGGTGCAGGAAGAGACCTTCAATGACATCAGTGAGGACAAGGAACGGGACATGGCTAGCTTGGTATCCAACCTTGTGCAAATGGGGAGTTTGCGGTTGTGCAAATGGACTGTTTGCGGTTGTTTGCGGTGCGTTAAAGGGACAGTCTAGGCCAAAATAAACTTTCATGATTCAGATTGAGCATGTAATTTTAAACAATTTTCAAATTTACTTTTATCACCAATTTTGCTTTGTTCTCTTGGTATTCTTAGTTGAAAGCTTAACCTAGGAGGTTCATATGTTAATTTCTTAGACCTTGAAGCCCACCTCTTTCAGATTGCATTTTAACAGTTTTTCACCACTAGAGGGTGTTAGTTCACGTATTTCATATAGATAACACTGTGCTCGTGCACAAGAAGTTATCTGGGAGCAGGCACTGATTGGCTAGACTGCAAGTCTGTCAAAAGAACTGAAAAAAGGGGCAGTTTGCAGAGGCTTAGATACAAGATAATCACAGAGGTTAAAAGTAAATTATTATAAATGTGTTAGTTATGCAAAACTGGGAAATGGGTAATAAAGGGATTATCTATCTTTTAAAACAATACAAATTCTGGTGTAGACTGTCCCTTTAAACGGGGAGTTTGGTCTGTCACTGTGAAGCAGGCGTAACCCTTACACTACCTGATCAATACAACATCATACCTGATGTGTTAAAGCACGTTATTCCAAACAATTTAGGAATGTTAGGTGATTTATGCCCTTTATGGATTAAAACCAGACTCTGCATCAACTATGTAATTTTCCATGGGAGTTTTGGCATGGATCCCCCTCCGGCATACCACAGTCCAGGTGTTAGTCCCCTTGAAACAACTTTTCCATCACTATTGTGGCCAGAAAGAGTCCCTGTGGGTTTTAAAGTTCGCCTGCCTATTGAAGTCTATGGCGGTTTGCCCGTTCGCGAACAGTTGCGGAAGTTCGCGTTAGACGTTCGCGAACCCAAATTTTTATGTTTGCGACATCACTATTCATGATTCATATAGAGCATACAATTTCAAACAACTTTCCAATTTACTTCTATTATCTAATGTGCTTCATTGTCTTGGTATCCTTCGTTGAAAAGCCTATCTAGATAGGCTCAGGAACGTGGAGCTAGCTGCTGATTGGTGGCTGAACTTGTATGCCCATTTTTATTGGCTTACAAATCTTTTCAGCTAGCTTCTTCAATAAAAGATACCAAGAGAACAAAGCAAAATTGATAACAGAAGTAAATTGGAATGTTCTTTAAAAATGTATAATCTATATGAATCATGAAAGAAAATTTTTGGGTTTCATGTCCCTTTAAAGCAGCCTTGCACAGCCTAATATCCGGGGCCACAATGTATTTTTTATCTGAATCTCCACTTGGCAAACCTAATTTCATTATGTATCTAAACCAGTAGGATTTTTTGTACTTTTTTTTTTATCAGCATTTGAAGCAGCAAACGTGTGCTGATAGCAATAAAGGAGAGAGGACGATGGAGGATTCCTGTGTATGTGTCTGTCTGGTTCTCTGTGATAACATATCACTACCACCCCTCACAGTCACTACTTAGCACTTCCTGCTATCTGCAACTCACATGTAGGTCAGAGTGTATATCTACAGTTTTGTGAGCGGCCCAGCAGTTAAACAGTTAATTAGAGCAATTAGCAAACACTACACAATGCAGGCTGCAAGGTATGGTTCACTTACTAACTGTTCCACTGCTGGGACACTCACAAAACTGGCCTTAGAGGGAACACTGGTGTGTACCTACCAAGGTGAAAGGCCAACTCTTAATCATATGAGGCTGCTGGCTCAGCTTCTGCTGATTTCCAACAGCCAGAAAGTACACTGTTGAAATGGGGGAGGGGGGGCTACAGTCATTGACCTGGGACCCAGTGAGGATTAGTTATGTCCCTGGTCTGTCTGTTTTTGGTGATGATGGGGTTACATTTATGTTGTTGGTGTGTGGGTGCATGCTTTATACTGACAACCAAAAGATGAAATCGCAATTTGGGCTAGATTACTAGTGGAGTGCTAACGTTTGTGCCCAAGCGATAAGTAGTTTATCGTGTTTGCGCTCATCGAGCTTATCGATCATATTACGAGTTGAGCACAATTGTGATTTACACTAAAATTATTATTGAGACTTCAGAGCTGTGGTTAACTGTTTCGCAAAACAAAAAAGTTGCACAAAACACATCAGAAATACATTACAAAGTAGAGTTACACTCATAATTACACTGTCTAATAAAAATTCTATAAAAATGTGTTTCTAAGGGCTCAAAGATATCAGGTCTCAGTTGTTAGAGAAAAAGGCATGCAAAGGGCTTTGACATACAAAATACATATATATATATATATATATATATATACAGGGCTGTCTTTAACACAGGGCAAAAGGGGCAGCTTCCCAGGGCCCTGTCTTTGTTGAGGGGCCCAGACTGCTAATGTCATGTGACATGGGGGACACACACAGTCAGTCCTAATACTGTCACAGTCAAAACGTCTCTGCTTATATTTGTGAGAAACTGTGCCAGACCATGCCGGTGTCATGTCACATGCCAAGCTAGTGCCATGTGCTGTTTTAGATGTGCACTGTGCAGCACTGAATGCTAAGCTTTAACTCGGCATCCAGCCAATCCCACTGCATCAGAAAAGGTCCTGCTGAGGTTACCACGGTTACCAGGTAACTGCTCTGGTGGTGGGGTTTGTTTCTGGGTAGGGCTGACTGTAGGCACATACAGCAGAAAGCTGGAGCAGCAGGCACGTGAGGATTTGAACACCTGTGCAACTGCACACACTGCTCTCTTCAGTCTTGAAGCTGTGTGACTCGTCTCACACTGTATCCATGTAGCCTTGGGCAGACAGCATCCAGTCTGCTGGTCCCATTAGCCCTGCTCTTTCTGCTGTGGCCCTAAGATCAACTAACTGAAGTTTGTTAGGGGAACAGTGCTTTGTAGAAAGGTGTCAGTGGGAAGAATAAGTGAGTGCACACACGCCCCTCCCCCATGCAGCATTGTCTAGTGCAGGGTGAGAGGGAACTTGTTCCTAGCAAAGAAGTGACATGTGCTGCTGTGGCTGATGTATAGTGTCATGCGGATGCTTCACACATTACGGTAAGGTTTATTTTTATAGGGTTTTTTTTCTCTCTTTCTCAGATTTTACAGCTTCCCATAGTAGTTCTGCTGTTCCAGTTAGTAAACTTATATTTGTCTGCACCTCCATGCTTCCTCCTCAGTCTTTACCTTGCTTTGCTCCTGTTGGCTGCCCTAAATCTCTTTAAACAGCTAACCTCACACCAGAATCACATTCAAAAGCATATTAAATTAATCCTCAGTGGAGGAATTTATATATTTATTTACTTATTAGTACTGCTTAGGTCCAGTTTCACAATTTATTTCATTTTTTTTAAATGATTAGCCCAACAGTGGATGATCCACTGCTGGGCTAATAATTTTAAAAAAATTATAAAATAAATTGATTTAGTTGTTTTTTGGGATGTTGGGGTGGAGAGCAAAATTGCATGGGTGGGGGGCCCAAGAAAATGTTTGCCCAGGGTCCAGTCAATACTAAAGATGGCCCTACATATATATATATATATATATATATATATGTGTGTGTGTGTGTATATATATATATATATATATATATATATATATATATATATATATATATATATATATATATATGTGTGTGTGTGTATATATATATATATATATATATATATATACATGTTTAAATATGTATGTGTGTATATATATATATATGTGTGTGTGTGCTGTGTGTGTATATCTGTATATGTGTGTACATATGTATTTGTATATGTATATATGCACATAAAAATACATAAATACATATGTACACATATATATATAGACATATAGACATATATATATATATATATATATATATATATATATATATATATATATAAAAGTGCATTGGATTCCTTTGAAGTCCACTGTATTCGCCTGTTCTCCCCTCTCTCCCTCAAAGTGGCGGTCATCTATCGCCCTCCTGGACCAACCTCCCAATTCTTTGACAACTTTGCCACCTGGCTTCCTCACTTTCTCTCTTCAAATATACCAACCCTAATCCTGGGGGACTTCAACATTCCCATTGACAACCCATCTGCCCCTGCTGCCTCTAAACTTCTTTCACTCACATCCTCCTTCGGTCTCTCACAATCCACCCTATTCCCGACTCACCGTGATGGACACTCCATCGACCTGGTATTTTCCTACCTCTGCTCTATATCTGACACCACCTGTCGCCCTTTTCTCATTTCAGACCATCACCTGGTCACCTATAATATTAATGCAAAAGCTAAACCCACTTCTCCATCCCGCCCCCGCACCTGCAGAAATACACACGCTGTGGACCCGCTCCAATTTTCAAAAATCATTCAAAATCTCCTCCCTTACACTTCCACTATAACCTGCCCTGATCTCGCTAAAGCCCACTATAACAAAACTCTCTCCTCTGCACTAGACACACTTGCCCCTCCCCAGCTGCGCAAAACACCACGCAGTCAGTTACAGCCCTGGCATGCTCAGCATACACGCTATTTGCAAAAATGCTCTCGTACTGCTGAGTGTGCCTGGAGGAAAACTCACTCTGAACCTGATTTCATACACTATAAGTTTATTCTTCGCTCATACACTTCTGCCCTTCACTTAGCCAAGCAAACCTACTTCTCTTCTCTCATATCTACTCTTTCCTCAAACCCTAAACGACTCTTTTCCACCTTTAACTCTCTCCTCTACCCACCTGCTCCACCACCCCCATCTGTCTTTAGTGCTACTACTTTTTAAACAAAACACGTACTATCCGAAGCAACATCCCAACACCAACCTGCAATATTCCAACAGGCCCAATTACTCCCTCTGCCACCCTCTCTATCTTCCATCCAGCCACTGAGAATGAAGTTTCTTCCTTACTATCTTCCTCACGCCTCACTACCTGCCCACTCGACCCTATCCCTTCCCATCTAATACCCTCCCTATCTTCCACCCTTACTCTTACCCACATCTTCAACCTATCTCTCTCTATCGGCTCATTCCCATCTTCTTTCAAACACGCAAAAGTCACTCCTATACTCAAAAAAAACCTCCCTCGACCCTAATTCTCCCGAAAGCTACCGCCCCATATCACTGCTTCCACTAACATCAAAACTCCTTGAAAAACTAGTTTACAATCGCCTAGCCCACTTCCTGTCCACCAACTCCTTGCTTGACCCACTGCAATCCGGATTCCGCCCAAAACATTCAACTGAGACTGCCCTTACCAAGGTTACAAACGTTCTTCTCTCTGCAAAAAATATTGGCCACTCTTCTATACTCATCTTACTCAACCTCTCAGCTGCCTTCGACACAGTTGACCACCCCCTCCTCCTACAGACCCTTAGCTCTTTTGGCCTCTGTGACACTGCTCTTTCCTGGATTCACTCCTATCTTTCCCACAGGTCTTTTTCTGTGTCATTTGCCGGCGACTCCTCCTCTCATATGCCTCTGTCTGTTGGAGTGCCTCAAGGATCTGTTCTGGGTCCTCTATTCTTCTCCATCTATACTTCTTCGCTGGGTAAACTTATCAACAGTTATGGCTTCAAATATCACCTCTATGCTGATGACACCCAGATCTACCTCTCCACCCCTGCTCTCTCTACCTCTGTCCTTTCTCATGTCATCGACTGTGTATCTGGTATTTCTTCCTGGATGGCCTCTCACCACCTAAAGATTAACATGTCCAAGACTGAGCTCCTTCTTATCCCCCCCTCAAGTTCTACGCCGACTTCTGACTTCTCTATCCCTGTTGACGGCATCACCATTTCCCCATCGCCCCAAGTCCGCTGCCTCGGAGTCACACTTGACTCCAATCTATCCTTCGTCCCCCATATCCAATCGCTTTCTACATCCTGCAGCAACCATCTACGCAATATTTCCAAAATTCGCCCTTTTCTGAGCGCTGACACCACAAAGCAAATAATCCACTCCCTTGTTATCTCCCGACTTGACTACTGCAATAACCTACTCGCTGGCCTTCCTCTTTCCCGCCTCTCCCCCCTTCAATCCATCCTAAATGCCTCTGCCAGGCTGATCCACCTTTCCCGTCGATCTGCATCTGCTGCACCTCTCTGCGAGTCCCTTCATTGGCTCCCCATTCACAGCAGAATTAAATTCAAAATTCTCACCCTTGCATACAAAGCGCTCACCAACACCGCTCCCCTCTACCTATCCTCTCTAATACACAAGTATACTCCAGCCCGTCCACTAAGCTCCAACAATGACCTGCTCTTTGCATCCGCAACTATCACCTCCTCTCATGCTAGACTGCAGGACTTCTGTCGTGCAGCACTTACCCTCTGGAACACTCTCCCTCGCGCTGTCAGGCTTTGCTCTAATCTTTCTTCCTTTAAATGCTCCCTGAAGACTTTTCTGTTCAGGGAAGCCTACCACCCAACTCAATAATAAATTAACTTCATTTACCTAACATTTCCCTCATCTAACTCTATATTAGCATCTTTCCAAATCTTGCAGTCCTCACCTCCTGTTTCTCAACCTCCTACCCTTCTAGATTGTAAGTTCCCACGGGAATAGGGCCCTCAATTCCTCCTGTATGTGTTTGTAAATTTTGTCCTGTCTTTTACAAGTCTTGTATCGTTTTATTTAAACGAATTGTATCCATGGACAGCGCTGCGGAATATGTTGGCGCTTCATAAATAAAGTATAATAATAAAATAATAATAATAATAATAATAAAAACAAGAAAATCATATTTATGTAACATTCATATTTAATAAAGTGTTATACTGTGTATTTACTGTAAATATTTGACATTCCAATGTTCTGCACATAGCAGAATATGTTCTATTTATAGATATTCCTATATATATATATCTGTATATATCTATACCTAATATATATATATATATATATATATATACACCAACCAAAAAGATGCACTCACAGGACTTTTCAAGATGAAATAAACAGATTACTTTATTAGGAACGTTTTCGGGGATCTAGTCCCCTTCGTCAGCATGAAAAAATAGTAGACACAGCAAACATTTATAGTGTGAAAAACAATTAAACAAAACTCATACCCAGCTCAAACAGTGGCGCCAAACATCCGCCCTGGAACGCAGCTTGCGTTCCACTGACTCGTTAAACCGGAAGTCATACATACGTCACTTCCGGTTATGTGATTCTATGCTTAATAAAACAACTGATATGTCACTCTAAATCATGTGTTATTATTTATCAAAAAAACTTCTTAGTGAACAAAAGTATAAAACCTCCTCAAAGTGTGGTCACATGAATACACATATACAGATGCAGGTATATTTACGGCATTATCGTTGTCAAGGCAACAGACATGGCTCCTAGTTACCATGGTTACATATATACAAATGGCGAGATATTTGAAAAAAAGCCAGTTTTACACATTTAGGAAAGTATGCAGATGTTCAGCCTAAACAAAGTCCTATGACTGACTATCTCATACTCTGTGTGAATATACTGAAATAAATTATGATAGATCTGTGTCACAAATGAGAATATGCGATCGGGTTTGCGCAGGAGTAGGGTGCTTTTTTTTTCTCCATTGATTTCCATAGAAAAATACATGAACACACAAAATATATTCTTATTTCGTCTTTTTGCGCTCGTCGGGTTAGTGCGCAAGAGAAAACAGTTTACTTTCAACTCATAATACGTGCACTCCCCATACTAGCGCAAAAAGCTTCTAGCTCAGTTAACGCAGGAGTGTTGCATAGTGCTCCACTTATAATCTGCCCCTTTGTGTTTTATGAGTAATGAGTTTTAAGTTGTTATTTTGTACGTTTCAAGGCTGGGAAAATATTCATATAGTTTACTAGTTAAGGAGAAAAATGTTACTAGTCCACTAGTACTGTGTATATATATATATATATATATATATATATATATATAGATAGATAGATAGATAGATAGATAGATAGATAGTATCTCACAAAAGTGAGTACACCCTTCACATTTTTGTAAATATTTTATTATATCTTTTCATGTGACAGCACTGAAGAAATGGCACTTTGCTACAATGTAAAGTAGTGAGTGTACAGCCTGTATAACAGTGTAAATTTGCTGTCCCTTCAAAATAACTCAACACACAGCCATTAATGTCTAAACTGTTGGCAACAAAAGTGAGTACACCCCTAAGTGGAAATATCCGAATTGGGCCCAAAGTGTCAATATTTTCTGTAGCTACCATTATTTTCCAGCACTGCCTTAACCCTCTTGGGCATGGAGTTCACCAGAGCTTCACAGGTTGCCACTGGAGTCCTCTTCCACTCCTCCATGACGACATCACAGAGCTGGTGGATGTTAGAGACCTTGTGCTCCCCCACCTTCCTTTTGAGGATGCCCCACAGATGCTCAATAGGGTTTAGGTCTGGAGACATGCTTGGCCAGTCCATCACCTTTACCCTTAGCTTCTTTAGCAAGGCAGTGGTCGTCTTGGAGGGGTGTTTGGGGTCATTATCATGTTGGAATACTGCCCTGCGGCCGAGTCTCCGAAAGTAGGGGATCATGCTCTGCTTCAGTATGTCACATAATACATCCCTGAATGAACTGTAGCTCCCCAGTGCCGGCAGCACTCATGCAGGCCCAGACCATGACACTCCAACCACCATGCTTGACTGTAGGCAAGACACACTTTTTTTTGTACTCCTCACCTGGTTGCCACCACACATGCTTGACACCATCTGAACCAAATACGTTTACCTTTGTCTCATTGGACCACAGGACATGGTTCCATTAATCCATGTTCTTAGTCTGCTTGTTTGTTTTTTTTTTTGTGCATTACCTTTAGAAGAGGCTTCCTTCTGGGACGACAGCCATGCAGACCAATTTGATGCAGTGTGCGGCATATGGTCTGAGTACTGACAGGCTGACCCCCCCCACCCCTTCAACCTCTCCAGCATTGCTGGCAGCACTCATACGTCTATTTCCCAAAGACAACCTCTAAATATGATGCTGAGAACGTGCACTCAATTCTTTGGTCGACCATGGCAAGGCCTGTTCTGAGTGGAACCTGTCCTGTGAAACCGCTGTATGGTCTTGCCCACCGTGCTGCAGCTCAGTTTCAGGGTCTTGGCAATCTTCTTATAGCCTAGGTCATCTTTATGTAGAACAACAATTCTTTTTTTCAGATCCTCAGAGAGTTCTTTGCCATGAGGTGCCATGTTGAACGCCCAATTTGGACATTTTCACTTAGGGGTGTACCCACTTTTGTTGCTAACGGTTTAGACATTAATGGCTTTGTGTTGAGTTATTTTGAGGGGACAGCAAATGTACACTGTTATACAGGCTGTACACTCACTACTTTACATGGTAGCAAAGTGTCATTTCTTCAGTGTTGTCACATGAAAAGATATAATAAAGTATTTACAAATATGTGAGGGGTGTACTCACTTTTGTGAGATACTGTGTGTGTGTGTGTATATATATATATATATATATATATATATATATATATATATATATAGTAAATGTAAGAAAAGATATAGCTATACCTTTAACCAGCACTTGCCCATTAAGCAACAGTAAACATGTTGGCAATCATAGATCAAGTAAATAGATCCGGAGACTGAATGCAAGATATAATTTATACTTTATTAATCCCCTAATGAGCGATCCAAGAAATAGGTTAACATTGAACACAAAAAATAAAATACGTTGCTGTATATCTTCCCCTTGATAGAGGACAATTGACCAATATGAAAAACCTATCCAAATAACAGATAAAGTCTTGCAATGGTAGCTACCAATTAATCCAGCCGAAAGGAAGAGGTTAATTTTATGCAATAGCAGGCTGGGCGATGTCAGCAAACGGATAAGTAAGCCTTGGTTAGTATGCGTAATAAACAGTCCTCAGCATAAGATGATGGCAGTCTTAATTTATTAAAGACAGCTCCAGAATAGTTTATTGGTTGGTTAATAATTCTTGGTAGTGCAGCCAAAAGCAAGAAAACATATCAGGTAGATATACACAGGGCGCTAGTGGCCAAACGGTTGGTCGGGTATATTAGTGCAGTTCATGCAGAGCCGTTATGGAGGGCTATCCAGATTAATGATAAAGCAAGCTTACCAGCAACTTTACACTTACTGCTGTATCCTCTCTCTAAGAACCTAGATTGTAAATCATCAGCATGTTTCTTAAAGAGTATATTATCTGAGTAGTTCCTTTTATGCCTTAGATACTGACCTATTGGGATCACTTTGATTTGTGCTATAGGGTGATGACTTGTGGCTTCCAACAGAGTATTAGCTGCTGTTGGTTTCCTATAGCTTTCAGTAACTATAGTATTCCCTATTTTCCTCAATTTTAGGTATAAAAAGGAAATTTCGAGGGGGCTATATTCAAAAGTAAATTTTACGTTTTTTGTATTAGTGTTTAAATATTCCAAAAATTTATGTAAAAGATCAATAGTGCCTTCCCAGAGCATCAGGACATTGTCAATGAATCTAGTCCATAAGATTACTTTATCATTAAATTCCTCTGCCATATTTAGAATAGTTTCTAATTCCCATTTGCCCAGGTATAGGCATGCATATGTGGGGGCACAACTTGCCCCCATTGCAGTCCCTAGAATCTGTCTGTAAAACTTTGAGTCAAATTTAAAGTAGTTTTTTTCCAAAACAAATTTAAGTAATTTATTTACAAAGGTAGTGTGACTTGCAAATCTGACACCTCTCTGATGAAGATAGAAGCGTTTAGCCTCCACCCCCAAATTATGGGGTATTGAGGAATAAAGAGCTTCAACGTCAATAGTTACAAGCAATGTTTCATCAGAGAGTGTCAGACCGTCAAGTTTTGCCAACACATCTGTGGTATCCTTTAAGTAGGATGGTAAAGTTGTCAAAAAAGGTCTAAGTTTCCAATGCACATATTTGGCAATGTTTTCCAAAAGACCCCCCTGGCCGACCAATTGTGGATTCTTATATTTATGTAATTTGGGAATCGTATATATATGCATGTGTATATCTATGTGTATATGCAAGAGTATATATGTGTGTATATATTACACACATATATACATATATTATTTGAAAGAGAATTAATTGCCTATTCTTTCAAATGGTGGTGGTCTTAAAAAGCAAGTACAAAGCAGATGTTTCGTTTTATTAACACAATACAGGGAGATTTGCTTGGGAATGGGACATTGAATACTCAATAAAAAAAATCTTATGTCTGGAGACTCCTAATACATTTTATTTTCTAGTAGACAAGTCCTTCTCTTAAATAATATATGAATTTTGTCTGTATAGCCAGGTGATCACTGTATAGCCAGGTGATCACTGTATAGTCAGGTGATCACTGTATAGCCAGGTGATCACTGTATAGCCAGGTGATCACTGTATAGCCAGGTG
This sequence comes from Bombina bombina, assembly GCF_027579735.1. Classification (NCBI taxonomy): domain Eukaryota; kingdom Metazoa; phylum Chordata; class Amphibia; order Anura; family Bombinatoridae; genus Bombina; species Bombina bombina. The sequence goes on from NC_069502.1 coordinate 1,180,923,105, forward strand.
ATCACTGTATAGTCAGGTGATCACTGTATAGCCAGGTGATCACTGTATAGCCAGGTGATCACTGTATAGCCAGGTGATCACTGTATAGTCAGGTGATCACTGTATAGTCAGGTGATCACTGTATAGCCAGGTGATCACTGTATAGTCAGGTGATCACTGTATAGCCAGGTGATCACTGTATAGCCAGGTGATCACTGTATAGTCAGGTGATCACTGTATAGCCAGGTGATCACTGTATAGTCAGGTGATCACTGTATAGCCAGGTGATCACTGTATAGTCAGGTGATCACTGTATAGTCAGGTGATCACTGTATAGCCAGGTGATCACTGTATAGCCAGGTGATCACTGTATAGTCAGGTGATCACTGTATACTCAGGTTATCACTGTATAGCCAGGTGATCACTGTGGTAACAGTGAACACAGTGCAAGAAAAAAAAGTGCTTTTATTTCTGTACTGCACAAAGGGCCCTCTCTTATCAATATTATAACTCCCAAAATCCCATATGGACCCCTATTTAACATGTGGCTACCCTCGATAACATTTTTTTCCCATTATTTGCCACAACTATCTCACATTCCATGTAATATAAATATAATAAAGGTATATTCTGAATCTGCTGGGCAAGCTGAAAAAAACAATAATTGTGAGAGTCACTCAATGAAATTTGACTTATAATAGTGTTTAAATGTATGAAGCAAGAAAAGCTCAAAATTCGCTTAGCACTGGGGTGTGAAAATGGCTTAGCAGCGAAAGGGTTAATGAGACATGAAACAATTATTTTTTCCATGTTTCCAGTAATCAAATTAAAACTTGGTAGTGTATAAATACAATGTTGCGCTTGTTTTGGCTCATTCCCGAAACTTTTTTGCAGGCGAAATCTGCCTTCTTTACACCTCCTGAGTGGAGCTCATTATCTCAAGCCAATCATGGAGGGCATATTTACATAACCATATGAAGTGCACACAAACATTCTGCATGCAGGCAAACATCACATAATACATTGATCCAATATAATAATGTAATACAGATGCGCAATGTCTGATAAAGTTACGCGTAAAACATCACATAATACATTGATCCAATATAATAATGTAATACAGATGCGCAAAGTTACGCGTGCAATGACGGAAGTGAATAACAGAGCTGATCCTTTGATTGGTTGCACCTGTCATTCTCATATTATACATACACAACATAACACATTCCGCATAATCAGGGAAAACCTGACTCTATATACTTAAACAATAAACATTATTCTATGTCCCTTTCAATAACCCTGTCTCATTCCCCAGAGATGAGAGTCTCCTATTTCAAATGAGCGCAGGTGATCATTGTAAAACAGCTGCAATGAGTGATCATACCCTCAGGGTAATTGTTGTACCCACAGATACAATTACAACTGTATTGTCTCTGGTGCTAATAATCATTAGAACACAATGTTAGAGCCACAGTCTTCTGTATACTCCATCCAGTGATACAAATGGAAAAAGGCACCATTTTCACACATCATCTGTGCAAATAAGAGATTCTCTTGTATCCAGTCTTAAACCTATGCACTTCTACATTTCTTTGTCTTCTGTTTTTTGTGGCTAAACCGTTCTGGCTTCAGGGGATATAAATACTGTCCTCTAAGCAGTGACTAATCACACATGTTTTGGTGGATCAGCAAGAACTAGGATTTGCGGTTCTAACCATATTATCAAATTCCTCTGTTTAATAATGCAATTACTGTAGATTGAGCAATGTGTACAAACGGCCTTTTGTTTCATGTGCACATCTCACCAGTAAGGAATTGAAGGATACAGATGGGAGTAGGCAGATTAGACAAGCAGGAGAAGTGTTACTGTAATTATAACATTGACCCTAAAGTAGTAAATCTTTTTCTTGTACAAGTCATTCAGCCCTGCATAAAGATCTGTGGGTTGTTTTTTTATTATTATTTCTTGTGCACGGTCAAATCTTAACCCCTTGGCTACCAAAGAGGTCAGATTTTACCTACTCCCCAAATTACAAATATAAAACTACAGTGTTTCTATAATAATCTAATGTAGCAGTTACCCTATAAAGCTCCCTTGTGGGATTTCTTTTATGCCGTTAAATATGTGCAAGTTGTTTTATATACCTTAAGTGAGGAAGGGGTTAATGAGACATTATAGCGTAAGAAATTAATACTTTATTTTGTAAGAGAAGACATTAAACAAATGTCCCTTCTTTAGGTGTTTAACATCCGACAAAGTATTTAAACACAGTTTATTCAGATAGAGCATGCAATTAAATAAATCTTTGTTTTCATAGAACATTTTACTGCTATCCAATAGAGCTGTGGGAGGTGTCCTTATCAGCCAGTGAGTCATGTAAACAGCTTTAACTTAAAGGGACAATCTAGTCAAAATTAAACTTTCATGATTCAGATAGGGCATGTCATTTTAAACAACTTTCCAATTTACTTTTATAATTAAATTTGATTTGTTCTCTTGGTATTCTGTGTTGGAAGATAAACCTAGGTAGGCTCATATGCTAATTTCTAAGCCCATGAAGGCTGCCTCTTATCTCAGTGCATTTTGACAGTTTTTCCACTGCTAGACACCGCTAATTCATGTGTACCATATAGATAATATTGTGGTCACTCCACTGATTGGCTAAAATGCAAGTCTGTAAAAAGCACTAAGATAGGGGGCATTCTGCAGAGGCTTAGATATAAGGTAATCACAGAGGTAAAAAGTATATTAATATAACAGTGTTGGTTATGCAAAACTGGGGAATGGATAATAAAGGGATTAGCTATATTTTTAAATTCTGGAGCAGACTGCGAAATTTGTGAATTTAATGTCCTTTTAAAGTCTGTTTTGTATAGAATAACTCAGCATGTGATTGATTGAACCAGCCACTCTCATTTAACCTTTTTCTTAAATTGTTTTAGGAAGTTCCTAAGGCAAATTAGGAAAAGGTTGAAGAAGTGCAATTGCATGCACTAATAGTTAATACCAGGTTTTCAAAAGCATTTGAAGAGAAAACTGTATTTTGAATAGCATGCCCATGATAATATTTGTGAAATGAGGGGACTACTACAGTTTTGCACTTTCCGTTATAAGTATAAGGCGGTGCTCTGACAAAATGCAGAAGGACATTTGGCAGAAGGACATTTGGCAGACGGACATTTGGCCGACGGACATTTGGCTCACAGACAGAAAGCTAAAGAATGTTCCGATTTCGGCCGAGGGCAGATACGTTCCAGAGTGCTCTGTTCTAATCAGAGCCTCGGGCGCCGCAACTGTCACTGGGAACCTTACCATGGGTCCTAGGCCGCACGTCTTGTAATTCTCTGTCTGGGAAATTATCTATCTATCTATCAAATCTATCTATCTATCAAATCTATCTATCGTATCTATCAAATGTATCTATTGCATCTATTGATCTATCTATCTAATCTATGTATCTATCTATCAAATCTATCTCGTGGCCAGACTGTTATCTGACAGCCACTTGTGTTTCGGCCAAATGTCCGTCGGCCAAATGTCCGTCGGCTAAAAGTCCGGCCACGTATAAGGCATACGAAATATGTTTAAGTGTAAAAATGCTCAGGTTAAACAATGAACCCAACTTGTAATACCAACTCAGCTGCTACTGACTGCAAGCTGAGCGCTATGTGTCGTTCTGCATATAATCAGTAGTGCACCACTTATGCTGGAACCCACAAACAGGTTAAACACATATTTAAAGTCCTGACCAGGAGCTGCAAACTTTGCATCTTTAAATATGGCACCAGACTGAGATTGCCATTTACATGTGACTGTTGCTGCTGTTTAGATCACTTCCTGTAATCTGCTTGGTAGCTACAATGGTTGTAATAGATTTAAAATCTGTATGCACCTTGCTATGTGCATGGTGTAGGGTGACCATAGCTAAAGAGCTCTGTGCTTATAATTACTATAATTAGGGTGTGCAGGGAGGAATACGAATAGTGCTGTCCAGAAACACAATACATATTCCTCCTTGCACACCCTGGAGCATGTGTAACTCATAAGTGTCCAGGAAAACATGGCTGAGGTTGCAACCCTACCTATAATGTCCCTTAAAGCTGTGAAAGCTATAAATAAGGGTTGTCTTATTTAGGGCAGCGGTGGAATAGAAGGCTTTAATGTGCCCCACTTCTTTATTCATTCTCTACTCCACCCCAATTACAACACTGAGTGCTGAGGTTCTCTGCAAGTGTTTTATCCCTGTCCTTCCTACAGCATAAAAGGTTCCTGAGAATTAAGCTCACCTGGCCTTGCTGAATTTGCAAACTGCTGTTACTTTGTGACTTATAAAAAAAAAAGGGGCTGAATCACAGAGGAACAAACAGTATGTTCATCCCGAGAGGAACTAATGGACCTAATAAAAATCTGTGAAATTGCCTTTATTTTTTAACAGAATAATTTGTTTAATTTAAACATCTTTTGATCTATATCAGTGTTCTCCACGAAAAAATGTTGCCAGCAGGGTGGCATTTTAAAGTAGCCAGGTGGGGACAGTGTAATTCTTTGTAATATTATAACATTTTCTTCTATCTAAAGCACAATGTAATTGTATTTCATGATAATTTCTGCAATAAACATTGAAAAATGTTAACTCATTTTACCTAATTACTGACTTAAATTTTAGCCAGTTGGTCAGTAAAATCAGCCAGGTGGAGCACCCATTAAAAAGGTACTGGGGAGAACATGTCTATATATATATATGTATATATATTATCCAATTAGCACGTGTTCCAGCACTCCAGCTTCAACTAATAATGAAGCACCTGGGTGCAATCCTCAATGGATTGTAGATAAGAGCTAGGTAAGGGAGGGCACTCTCAGGATTTATATACATCAAAGTTTGTTTGTTTGTTTATTATTTATAACAACAACGTTAGAAAGTCATAAGGATAGGTTGACGTTTCAGCTTACATAGAAGCCTTCATCAAGACAGATGAACAACTGTTAAACAAAGAAGAAAAAATAACCGATTTAAATACACAAAACACAGCATCAATACATAATCCTACCACCAAATTGTTTGCAGGCAGAAAAATAAACCCACAAATAATGAAAATAAACATAGAAAAAATACAGATATGGCACGTATGTGGGGCACGTATTAACGGCAGTGTGGATTTGTAATGTTGTAACTACTGTCAGATGCCGGTAAGGTACATGCGTATATACTTAGGGGGTACTAGTGCAATACTAAGGTGTGCACATGACTGTAGACCTAGTTGAGTCTTTTGAAAGTGTTATGAGTGCAATACTAAGATGTGCACATGCTTGTATACGTGGTTGTGGTTTTCTTTGAAGGTAGGGTCCAGCGTGACTACTGCACGCAATGTCAGGTTGTCAGATGCGAGAAAAATGAGCATCAGGAATAGTGATATAGCGCCTTTTCGTTGTTAAATGTATAACCCTGGTCTAAATGTTGTATAGGCAGGTTACTATAATGTTAGCCTTTGATACTTGTGGATACAATTATTGTGTGTGCTATGGTCTGTTCCTTGTGTCTAAGTACGTATAGTGTGATACTATCAGGCTAAGGCTCTCTAGAACTCGGTCCAGCTTGATGGATCGGGTAGCAGGGCACTTGTTTTAACTGACTTGGGGATTTGCCTCCTTAAGGGGTGGGGCCTGGTTGGCTTACCACTTTTAGGGGTGTATGCATCATCGTATAAAAATGGTTTTTTAACTATGTACGGTGCACCTATCTGCTTTGAAACATTAGAACAACCGTATATGGTCTCAGAGCCTGAGGCAGTTTCTAATGAGGTATGGGGACTTGCTAGTCTCTTTTGAAGGGTATTTTATGTATATGGCAGGCCAGCGTATACCGGACTTTGCATAACACAAACTGTGCAGCCGTATGGTGTTTCACCTACAATTGGGTTACATACGCTTTGTTTGCTTGCTAAGATTATAATATATACCTCACCAGTGTATATCCAGAGCAGATTGAGAGTATTGGAGGGACTGTATTGTTGTATCTCCTAGCGCTATGGGTATGGGTTTGCCTTATTTTCATTTTGATTTTTATTTGTATTTTTTCTATGTTTATTTTCATTATTTGTGGGTTTATTTTTCTGCCTGCAAACAATTTGGTGGTGGGATTACGTATTGATGCTGTGTTTTGTGTATTTAAATCTGTTATTTTTTCTTCTTCGTTTAACAGTTGTTCATGATGTCTTGATGAAGGCTTCTATGTAAGCCGAAACGTCGACCTATCCTTATGACTTTCTAACGTTGCTGTTATAAATAATAAACAAACTTTGATGTATATAAATCCTGAGAGTGCCCTCCCTTACCTAGCTCTTATATGTGTATGTATATATATATATATATATATATATATATATATGTGTGTGTGTATGTATGTATGTATGTATGTATATATGTATATCCGTATGTATGTATATGTGTGTGTGTGTATATATGTATGTATGTGTATGTGTGTATGTATATATGTATGTATGTATGTGTATATATATTTCAGCACTAGCTCCAATAGCAAAAATCCAACTTTTCACCATGTAAAAAAATATATATATTGAGGCAAAGGTGCATGGGGGGTGATAAAAAGAAAAATATAAGATCAACCTATCCTCCAGCATGATTATGCCACGCTAAAAATAAAGCCAATACTTGTGCATAGATGTAGGATACAGAGATATTTAACAACATATCATTCTAATTTATTAAATAGTAGAATGAAAAAAATGACTATGGGCTCCATGTACGAAGCAGCGAAAGCTGCTCCGGAGCCCTTGTGGGGCAGGTTGGCATATGCGAGCCTGCTTCCCGCAATGTAAGAAGCAGCGGTCGTTAGACCGCTGCTTCTTACACCCTACGCTACGTCTGAGGTGGAGAGAGAAAATCACAGAGGGCTTGCTCGCTCTCATGATTGACAGTCCCTTCAGTCGCACGATTGGTCACGCGAATGAAGGGGCAGGCATTACATACTCTGATGAGTGTGTAATGATACATATGGCCCAGCGGATCAACAGATCCGCTGCCCGTGTGTAGAGAAGGCAGGCGGACAGCTTTCGCAAGTTGAGAAGCTGTACCCCCACCTGCCAGTACATGGAGCCCTATAAATTTAATAAGTATAGTACACATCTGAAAAGCTGGATATATCCGGATACCCCTTTAAGGACAAAAAGGCATGCACGCAAATAAAACTTCAGGCAAAACAAAATAAAAAATAGTCTGCTTTAAGATGGAAACAGGGAACATTAATAAAGTGCACTTGAAGTAATTAATTGCATCAAGCCTTAATCCAAAAGCCCTTAAAGGGACATAATACTTATATGCTAAATCACTTGAAAGTAATGCAGTATAACTGTAAAAAGCTGACAGGAAAATATCACCCGAGCATCTCTATGCAAAAAGGGAAGATGTTTTACCTCACAAATTCTTTAGATCACCAGAGTAAGTCCTTTGCAAACACTTATACTTCAGCTCCAATTTGAAAAAAAACAACAAAAATAAATAAAATTGCCAATCAGCATCAGCAGTGCTGAGGTCATGATTTGCTTTTGCTGTGATAGCACGAAATTTCACAGAGCTTACTTAAACTGAATACGAAAATAACATGACTGTGCTTGCACATGCCACATGTACACTCCCTAACTTGTCCTGAAAATAGTATCCTGACTGGCTGCTTAAAGTTTTTTTAAAGTGGGGTGTGAATACTTGAGAAATTTGAGGTAAAATATCTTCTTTTTTTTACATAGAGATGTTCAGGTGATATTTTCTAGTCAGCATCACTTTAATTTGGGTATCATGTCCCTTTAACCCCTTAACGACCGAGGACGTGCAGGGTACGTCCTAAAAAAAAAGGCAGTTAACGCCTGAGGACGTACCCTGCACGTCCTCGGTGTGGAAAGCAGCTGGAAGCAATCCTGCTCGCTTCCAGCTGCTTTCCGGTTATTACAGTGATGCCTCGATATGGAGGCATCCTGCAATAACCTTTTTAAGCCATCCGGTGTAGAGAGAGACACTCTCGGTGGCTTACTTCGTTGGTGGGTGGGAGGCGGGTGGCGGCCATAGTTGGCCCTGGTGATGTGGAGGGGGGCGGGATCGTGGGCTGGGATGACCGGGGCGTGCACATGCACGGCGAGGGAGCGGGTGGGAACCGTTACACTACAGAAAAAAGTGCTACAAAAAGGGGAATAAAAGTTTTTTTTTTTTTTAAAAAATCAGTCAAGGTGTGGGGTTGGTCTGTGGAGGGGGGGGGGGGGGAGCTACACTACAGAAAAAAAAAACAAAAAAAAAAACTTTTTTCTGCAAACTGGGTACTGGCAGACAGCTGCCAATACCCAAGATGGCCCCCAATAATGCAGAGGGGGAGGGTTAAAGAGCTGTTTTGGGGGGATCAGAGAGGTTGGGGGCTAAGGGGGGCTCCTACACAGCAGCATATGTAAATATGGTAAAAAAAAAAATTAAAAAAAACTTTTATTTTAGTACTAGCAGACTTTCTGCCAGTACTTAAGATGGCGGGGACAATTGTGGGGTGGGGGAGGGAAGGGAGCTGTTTGGGAGGGATCAGGGGGTGGGATGTGTCAGGTGGGACTCTGATCTCTACACTAAAGCTAAAATTAACCCTGCAAGCTCCCTACAAACTACCTAATTAACCCCTTCACTGCTAGCCATAATGCACGTGTGATGTGCAGCAGTATTTAGCGGCCTTCTAATTACCAAAAAGCAACTCCAAAGTCATATATGTCAGCTATTTCTGAGCAAAGGGGATCCCAGAGAAGCATTTACAACCATTTGTGCCATAATTGCACAAGCTGTTTGTAAATAATTTCAGTAAGAAACTTAAAATTGTGAAAAATGTTGTGTTTTTTTTAATTTGATCGCATTTGGCGGTGAAATGGTGGCATGAAATATACCAAAATGGGCCTAGATCAATACTTGGGGTTGTCTACTACACTAAATCTAAAATTAACCCTAGAAGCTCCCTACATGCTTCCTAATTAACCCCTTCACTGCTGGGCATAATACACGTGTGGTGCGCAGTGGCATTTAGCAGCCTTCTAATTTCCAAAAAGCAAAGCCATATATGTCTGCTATTTATGAACAAAGGGGATCCCAGAGAAGCATTTACAACCATTTATGCTATAATTGCATAAGTTGTTTGTAAATAATTTCAGTGAGAAACCTAAAGTTTGTGAAAATATTTGTGAAAAGTGAACATTTTTTTTTATTTTATCGCATTTGGCGGTGTAATGTTGGCATGAAATATACCAAAATGGGCCTTGATCAATACTTTGGGATGTCTTCTAAAAAAAATATATATACATGTCAATGGATATTCAGGGATTCCTGAAAGATATTAGTGTTCCAATGTAACTAGCGCTAATTTTGAAAAAAAGTGGTTTGGAAATAGCAAAGTGCTACTTGTATTTATGGACCTATAACTTGCAAAAAAAGCAAAGAACATGTAAACATTGGGTATTTCTAAACTCAGGACAACATTTAGAAACTATTTAGCATGGGATTTTTTTGGTGGTTTTAGATATGTAACAGATTTTGGGGGTTAAAGTTAGAAAAAGTGTGTTTTTTTCCATTTTTTTCCTCATATTTTATAATTTTTTTATAGTAAATTACAAGATAGGATGAAAATAATTGTATCTTTGGAAAGTCCATTTAATGGCGAGAAAAACGGTATATAATATGTGTGGGTACATTAAATGAGTAAAAGGAAAATTACAGCTAAACACAAACACCGCAAAAATTTAAAAATAGCCTTGGTCCCAAACGGACAGAAAATGGAAAAGTGCTGTGGTCATTAAAGGGTTAATATATACATATATATATATATATATATATATATACACACACACACATATATATATATATATATATATATATATATACACACACACACACACACACACACATATATATATATATATATATATATATATATATATATATATATATATATATATATATATACACACACATATATATATATACACACACACACACACACACACACACACACATATATATATACACACACACATATATATATATATATATATATATACACACACACACACACACACACACACACACATATATATATCATGAAACAAATAAAGAGAGGATAGACAAGAACAAAATCTTGTTACAAAAAGACAGGGATTTAAGCACTCTTTTTAAAAAATAAAAGCTCCTCTAATGGAAATTCAACAACAAAGTTTTATTGAAAATCAGTGACATTTCGCCCTGTGGGCATACCACAAGTCTCTCAACGTGTAAAATTCTAAAAAAGTAGGCAAACTAAATATGTTGACAGATAGGTACATATGTTTAACCAATATACATTAATGTAGATTCAAAAATCTACATACAGAAAACTGACCGGTCAGGGTGGGCACAGGCGCCGTGTAATACCAAAACAAGTGGATAGGAGGGTTACCTAACCAACTACACCCTACCGCTCACAGCACCCACAGTAATCAACAAGGAGGTATAGCCTGGGCAGATATTAAAATGGGATCTAAGTTGTTAGGTAAACATCTCCTATTTACACATAGTCATCCATGCAGATGGATGTAACAACATTTTATCGGCTTAAAGGAGCTTATCATAAAGTATTCAAATACAGACAAGGGGGTTAAACTCGCGTCGGCATTGACTGACTGGTCCACGTGATGTGAGTACCTGATCGCAAAAGTACCGCTGTGAAAAATGTTGGCATTCTATGGAGCAGTTTTCTTTCAAAGCACGGATACAGCCAAGGAAAGCATTACTTCTAAGGACATGCAAGGTTCCTTTCGTCTGAGCAACTGATAGTACGGTGTAGTATGCACCTTCTATATGTGAGCCATTGACTGGTTTTGAACGTTGGAGTAAACATTGATTCATTATAGAAACAGGCATAAGTATCCCTGTCGAGGGTTTGCCACTATGTATACGATTACGGAGCTGATACTCTGCTAAATACCAACTATAAATCTACACTATAAGCTCAGTTGAACTTTTTGCACAACTGTGCATACTAACACTTTGAATGCCATTTAACCACTGTTACGGCATAATTGCTAGAAGTCTGCTTATTAATCCTTGCATGCTTATTTTCTTTAGGCATCATTACATGTCATATGTGCATATTTAGGTAGGTTTGTTTACTCGACAACTTAGATCCCAGTTTATACCTGCCCAGTATTTCTCTCCGTAATTGGGGGTTCTGTGCGCAGCAGGGTGTAGCTGGTCTAGTAAATTCCCTACCTTGACTATATTACCGTACCATTAAGTCGATAAAATGTTGTTACATCCATCTGCATGGATGACTATGTGTAAATAGGAGATGTTTACCTAACAACTTAGATCCCATTTTAATATCTGCCCAGGCTATACCTCCTTGTTGATTACTGTGGGTGCTGTGAGCAGTAGGGTGTAGTTGGTTAGGTAACCCTCCTATCCACTTGTTTTGGTATTACACGGCGCCTGTGCCCACCCTGACGGACAGTTTTCTGTATGTAGATTTTTGTATCTACATTAATGTATATTGGTTAAACATATGTACCTATCTGTCGACATATTTAGTTTGCCTACTTTTTTAGAATTTTACACGTTGAGAGACTTGCGGTAAGCCCACAGGGCGAAATGTCACTGATTTTCAATAAAACTTTGTTGTTGAATTTCCATTAGAGGAGCTTTTATTTTTGAAAAAGAGTGCTGAATTCCCTGTCTTTTTGTAACAAGATTTCGTTCTTGTCTATCTTCTCTTTATTTGTTTCATGATATCTGTAGTTAAAGGGCCACTAAACCCAAAATCTTTCTTTCATGATTCAGATAGAGAATATAAATTTAAACAACATTACAATTTACTTCTATTATTTATTTTGCGTCATTTTTTAGATATCCTTAGTTGAAGAAAAAGCAATGCACATGGTGAGCCAATCACACGAGGCTTCTATGTGCAGCAACCAATCAGCAGCTACTGAGCATATCCAGATATGCTTTTCAGCAAAGAATATGACGATAATAAAACAAATTAGATAATAGAAGTAAATTAGAAAGATATTTAAAATTACATTCTCTTTCTAAATCATGAAAGAAAAAATTATATGAAGACTGCTGTTTAATTTTAAACAGTCTTCAGATATATAGCTCTGCACTAGCGTTTGCCTTCCCTCTGATTATTACTTGAGATAGATAGATAGATAGATAGATAGATAGATAGATAGATAGATAGATATAGTGTGTGTATATATAAAGCCAACCTCTCCAGCTTTTTAAAAGGACATAATGTAAAAATAAAATGCTCCATTTTGTTAAGACTAACGTAAATTAATCTACCCCCTATAATGTGAGTGTACATGGTTAGGTAATATACTGTTTGGTATCTAACCATGACCAATATACCTTTAAGCAGTTGACATTTTGAGTCAAATTCTTACTGGCACAACTATAAATCCTGTGTGTAATTTAGAAATAAGTTTAATATATTTAATTATCTTTCAAATGCTGTCTTTTCGAGAGACTGAGTCAGCTGATATCTGCTCACACACTGACTTCACTAAAAATTAGTCAACATTACAGCTCAAAGACAGACTAAGTACAGTTATAAAACATTTCAGGAGCAGCAGGCAGACAAAGCTCAGGAGCGTGGCTAAAGCAGCCTCTGGTTACAGCTTGTGGATTCTCTCCCAGTGGCACTCTCCGTGGTCGCTGTACAGAGCCACGAGGTCAGCGAGGAAGCAGGTACATTATATTTATTAACGTGTGTCTGCATGTTAGGGTACATCAGCCTGTCTCAAGTAAAAATAGGCATTTCAAAATGTATTTATTTGTATAAAGGTTTTCTTGTTACACTTGCAGAGGCGTGTTCCTCTCCACCAGTAAGGCAGAGGCAGTTGTCATTATCAGCTATTGAGGATCAGAGGGAAGTACCAAACCAATACTGCAGTATTAGTTTTAACTTATACACTACTTTTATTTAACATTTAAGGCAGAAAATAAAAATAAATAAATGCTGATAATTTGATAATAGTAAATTGGAAATGTATTTTGGCTTCGTGTCCCTTTAATGAAATAACTTTATAAAATAGATTTCCTGAACTGTACACATAATTACTATTTTTTAACATACACTTTTTTAAAGTTTAAAAGATTATATGTATCCGAAGTTTAGGAAATATTATCTTGTTAATATCTGATACTGCCTCGTTTACAATATATTTCACTTTACACAATTAGACTTTATTTTAGTAAAAAGTCATACGGTTTAAAAAAAAAAAAAAATAGCAAACATTTATTTACCAAAAAAAAAAAAAATTTAAATGCTTTGGGACTATCTAATCCTCAAAAAAGTGTTTTTATGGTTAATCATAAAATATTGAGCAGCTGTACAAATAAAAAAAATATTAATATTAAAGTCATTAAGCAAACAAATAAATATTGAAGGTATTTTAATTACGTAAAATTAAACATTTTAGGCCAGACTACAAGTGGTGTGTTTGTATTACAAGTTTAAAGTAAAAAATGATCGCTCGTGCGCTAATCCGATACGCACAAAAAGCCGAACTTAGGAGTGCGATAACCTATTCCCCCATAGAAGTCAATGGAGCAAAAAAAGTGGAAAAAACACTAACACCATACTCGCTCTCTAACCCGAACACATATTCTCAAGGGCACTAACCAGACATAAAAATATGAATATTTCGCATTCCAATGTTCTTCACATACAAGTATATGTTCTATTTATTCATAAATATATATTTTTTACATATATCCATAATCTGCTACTAATTTGGTCCAATATATATCTATACCTAAATATATATATATATATATATATATTATCAAAGAAGGTAAAGCACTCCTGGCAAAAATTTATCAAGGCCCAGTCCGCTTTACAGCAGCAAAAGAGGAAGGCACTCACTGGGTCTTATTCACCAAAGTAACAAATTGTTACTTTGGTGAATAAGATCCAGTGAATGCCTTCCTCTTTTGCTGCTATATATATATATATATATATATATATATATATATATATATATAGTGTGTGTATGTATGTCTGATGAAGGGACACCACCCAGAAATGTCACAGTGGAAATGGAGTTAAGGAGCACGCACGCAGCCTGTGCCTCTGAGTGTGGTGAGGAAGGGCTCCTAGAAGTGGCTCACCTTGACGTGGGTTCTAACGTTTGGTGCCTGCTACGGCAGGAAGAAGAAGCCGTTCGGAGATACAGCTATCCGCTCCACCTCTACAGCGATTTCCATCTGCGCTGCACACGCTGGGACGCAGAATTATTTGACCCCCTATGGTGCAAGGGGAGGACTTGCTCTTGCTCTTGGAGCCCTTCATTTTGGGCAGTTGCTGTCTTCAGTCTGGGCATCGGAGTCTAAGAAGCTGAATGTGAAGGTAAGCCCTGTGGTTAGGTTCCTGAGTCTGTGAGTCCTTGGTGCACTTGGCCCTGTTGATCTCTGACTGATCTGAGCTTAATTACATATGCTGCCACACTGGCCCCAGTGAAGACACTAACCCAGGTTAATTTCTAATTTGTGTGCTGTTCTGGGACACCTTGCAATAATATTGAATATTTCTTCTATTAAATTGGACTGTGTCACAGATACTGGGCTGCAGGGATTGATCCCTTACCCCCCATGACCTCACCCCTACTATCTCTCTGCGGTTTTGGGCTCCTCAGAGCAACCGCGATTCCCCAGAACTTCTGTTCCCGTTGTTTTGTGTATTACATGTCATCTTGGAAGAGCTGGCCGCTGACCGCCACTTTCCCCTTCGGCCGGCCGGGCCCCTGGAACTACCGGTCGGCCGCATCAGCCAGGATTACCGGTACCCTTTGACCCAGGTCGCTCCAGTGGCCCTTTGTCCCAGAGCTCCGCTCTTCTGGGGTTTGCTGCCTCTTAGGGTGGGCCAGAGGTGGGGTGATTGCCTGAAGGGAGCTCCCTTGGGGACCGGGAGTTCCGGTTCCCCCTATAACCCCTATTCTCCCTGGACTTCCAGGTGGACGTTTAAACCAGCATAACTCCAGTCTCCAGCCACGGATCACGTCGCTTTTTTGGACTGTAGATTCTGGGGACCCAGAGCTTTTAAATGACACTATGGAAGTGCCGCCGCTCCCCCGGAGGTTCAAGGCTGCTATGGCCCGCGCCAGCCTGTCTAGGGGGGTGTGAATGGCGGGAAAACTGTGGCATTGTCTCATGTCTTATCAAGATGAGTTGTATGTATAAAAGATGTGTGTTTGTCCCAATAAAATCAGTTCTTATTTCACCTGAATGCTAGTCTGTCTAGTCATTTAGGTGGGCTACTGCTAGAATCACTTTCCCGGGCTACATAGCAGCTTGTTCCAAGCAGCGGAAGGACCCCTTTGGCGGAGCTGCCCAGTCGGGGTAGCCGGGGATCCGTCACATTGGTTGGCAGCGGTGGGATGCTTCCGTCTACCTGGAACGTCCAAACCACCAACTGAAGATCTTGTCGGATGGAGCAGTACCATGGGCTCCGGAAGGAAGAATTGAGAACGTTGCTGCAGGCTAGAGGGAAAGTCGCTGGCAACAAGACAAAGGCAGTGCTCGTAGCCAAACTGATGGAGGACGATCGGGCTAGCAAACAGGCTGGTGGGTCTGACAGCGACCAAAGCGGGGGATGGCCCAGTGCAGCCTCCACTCATGGGACTACAATGTCCGACATGCAGTGGCAAGTACAGTGGCAACTGGCTCTCTATGGACCCCCCCGAGGAGATCATTACTCGGATAGTGACTGACGCCACCAAGGTACATATGTTGGAGCTTCAGAAGTCTATGGGGGGTTCATGCCGGATCCCCTGGACCCCCCTTCCCGGCCCAAGAAACTACCTCACGGGGCTTTCCGAACATTCCAGGATGATGAGAGCGAGGATATCGACCGCTACCTACAGCTGTTCGAGACCCAGTGCTGGATGCATGGGGTCACTTATGCCGACAGGGTTACTATTCTCATTGGTAAACTGTCCGGTAGGGCCCTGGAGGCTTTCCACACTGTCCCTTTCGGGGATCAAGACAACTATGACCGAGTAAAGGAGCGTTTCCTTGCCCGGTATGGACTCACACCGGAGGCTCACCGGCTAAGATTCCGGGGGCTACAAAGACAAGAGGAGCAGCCTTATACCGAGTTTGCTCACCGCTTAGCTCGATCCTTGAACTCCTGGGTTACGGGGTGCCACATCACCACCCTAGATGGAGCTGTTCAACTCATCCTCTTTAAGCAGTTCTACAACCGCACTCCAGCAGAGATAAAGGACAAGGGACCCAGAACAGCTGACCAAGCCGCTGCCCTGGCCGATCAGTATGTGGATGCCCGGTGCCAGGCAGCCACGACCTCCGGCCAGCAACTCGTTCTATTCCAGCCCCAGCTCGACCCCCATTAGCTTTTCGGCAGCCCCAGACCCGGTAGCTATCTGTCTACCCGGCTGGAGGCAGCAATTCCCGGGGGTGTTATGGGTGTGGACACCTCGGACATGTTATACAGAACTGCCCAACCAGACAAAGAAACCCCCCAAGGAACCCTGCACCAACATTGTGGGGGACTCCTCAAGCCCGCACCTATCAGGCCGCTGCTCATTGTGCACATACAGCAAGCTCCGACCCCTATGCTGAGTGGACAGGAGAAGAAGTGGGTGTCTTGCACCATGTCAGCTCAGTGGGCCAAGACCACCGGCAAGATGTCTGGGTCAAGGGGCAGGCGGCTCAAGAAATGAGAGATACTGGGGCCACTGTGATTCAGCCTCACCTCGTCCCCCCCTCTGGTTGCACTGGGCGAACCCTTGCTGTGGGGGTAGCAGGAGGTGATGTACTCAAGATCCCTACAGCCTGGGTCCATTTGGACTGGAAAACCGACTCCCGCAATGTAGAAGTGGGTGTTATGCACCACATCCCTTAGGAGGTCCTGTTAGGAATGACCTCGGCCACCTTGTCTCCGCATTTGTGGGGAATACCTCTCTGGACACCTGCCCAGTGACTACCCACCAGCAGGCCAGATGCTAAGCCACCTCACCAACTCTGGGGACCCAAGTAACACCTACTACCCCGACTCCTACCTTCCCCCGACGCCCCGTTCCCACTAACCCCGTACTTGCCAACACCCCCTCCTGGGCGACCCCCTATGAATTTGCCAAAGAGACCTTGAGCGACCCGACCCTAGCCCCTTACCAAGACCAAGTAGGTGCTGACGCCCAGGGCCCCGGAGATGAATAGTTCCAGTGGGAGGGCGAGCTCCTGTACCGGATCTCCAAGAGGAGAAAAAGACCGGTGCCCAAACGCCAGCTGGTCGTACCGAAGAAGAATCGGTCCAACCTGCTGAAAATAGGGCATGACATTCCCTTAGCCGGCCACTTAGGAAAGAAAAGGACCCACCACCGCTTGACTCAAACCTTCTTCTGGCCAGGCATTACAGCCGATATTAAGGAATACTGTAAATCCTGTGAGGTTTGCCAGAAGGTAGGAAAGACGGGAGACCATACGAAAGCACCCCTCCATCCCCTGCCCATTATTGATGAACCCTTTAGCCGAGTAGCAGTAGACATTGCGGGGCCATTAGCTTGGCCCAGCCTCTCAGGAAAAAAATACATCCTTACAGTGGTAGACTATGCCACCCGATACCCAGATACAATACCCCTGGCCAATATCCAGGCGGAGACCATAGCAGATGCGATGCTCCAGATATTCACCAGGGTAGGCTTCCCTCGGGAAGTGGTTTCCGATCAGGGAACACAGTTCACTGCGGAAATCACTCAACAACTCTGGAAGTTGTGCGGGATTAAACCCCTGCACAGTGCCCCTTACCATCCCCAGACAAATGGGCTGTGTGAGAGGTTTAATGGGACCCTAAAGCAACTGCTTCAGACGTTCTCGGCCATTCACAAGGACTAGGAAAAATTCCTGCCGCCCCTCCTTTTTGCATATCGAGAGGGACCTCAGGAATCCACAGGCTTTTACCCTTTGAACTACTGTATGGTTGAAAGGTTAGGGGCCCGCTTGGTACAAGCCCACTGGGAGGGAACCACAGGGGGGGAAGGGCACTCTGTTGTGGGGTACGTACTCCAGCTCAGGGACCGGCTGCAGGACCTGGCTGCCCAGGTTCGCGAGAACCTTCAGGCCTCTCAACACAGACAGAAGCGATGGTACGATCGCAATGCCCGTACCTGATAGTGGGACAGAAGGTCCTCACCCTGAAGCCTGTCAAAACAGACAAGCTACAGGCTTCTTGGCAAGGACCCTACCAGGTTGTGGAACAACTGAACAACACCACATACCTACAGGGTCCCAGAGGCTGTCGGGGAAAGTATGCACCGGGAACTCCGGGGAATGTTGGACCTCGGTGTCATTAAACCGTCCAACAGTCCCTGCGCCTCCCCAGTAGTGTAAGTACCCAAGAAGGAGGGAACTACCCGGTTCTGCGTTGACTACCGTAGACTCAACGACAGAACCACCTCTGACGCCTATCCCATGTCCCGATGATGACCTGTTAGATCGAATCGCCCGGGGCTACTTCCTGACCACCCTTGACCTATGCAAGGGTTATTGCGAGAGCTGGGAGGACCATCTGGTCCACCTAGGCGTCGTCTTAGATCACCTTCGAGCCGCCGGCCTAACCTTGAAGCCAGATAAGTGTACCATTGAGCGCTCGGAGGTTCAATACTTGGGCCACTGAGTCGGCTGCGGTAAGGAGCGACCCGAACTGGCTTAAGTCGAGGCAGTGGCTAACTGGCCCACCCCCAGGACCAAAACCCAAGTCCTTGCCTTTCTGGGTACTGCAGGCTACTACCCAGAGGTTTGTCTCCAATTACAGCACCCTTGCCAAACTCCTGACTGACCGGACCCGTAAACAACTTCCCCGACAGGTCCTGTGGTCCCCCGAGTGTGAAAAAGCCTTCCAGAGTCTTAAGTATGCCTTAATCTCTGCTCCAGTACTGGCCGCTCCTAACCCAGCCAAACGCTTTTCTGTCCACACAGATTCCTCTATGTTCGGGTTGGGGGCCATCCTAAGCCAGGCCGATGAGGAAGGAAAGGACCACCCTGTTGCCTACCTCAGTCGAAAAACTGCTTCCCCCCGGGAAGTAGGCTACGCGGCGGTCGAGAAAGAGTGTCTGGCGCTGGTATGGGCTTTGAAGAAGTTGCACCCCTACCTATATGGAAGACCCTTCACCGTCCTCACTGACCATAATCCCCTTGTATGGCTCAACCGAGTTTCCGGGGACAACGGGAGACTGTTGAGGTGGAACCTAGCCCTGCAGCCATTTAACTTTGACATTCAATACCAACCGGGAAAAAGCAATGGGAATGCTGACTGACTTTTCCAGCGGACTGAAGTGGCATAAATTCCTCGGACATCCCCAGGCCGACCCGTATGTGGATTTAGCCGGGTCTGCCGAACTGGAAGGGGGGAGTTGTCATGGATACTGGGCGGCAGGGATTGAGCCCTTACCCCCCTATGACCTCACCCCTGCTATCTCTCGGCGGTTTTGGGCTCCTCAGAGCAACCACGATTCCCCAGACCTTCTGTTCCCATTGTTTTGTGTATTACATGTCATCTTGGAAGAGCTGGCCGCTGACCGCCACTTTCCCCTTCGGCCGGCCAGGACCCTGGAACTACCAGTCAGTCGCATCATCCAGGATTACCGGTACCCTTTGACCCAGGTCGCTCTAGTGGCCCTTTGTCCCAGAGCTCTGCTGTTCTGGGGTTTGCTGCCTCTCAGGGTGGGCGAGAGGTGGGGTGATTGCCTGAAGGGAGCTCCCTTGGGAACTGGGGATTCTGGTTCCCCTTATAACCCCATTCTCCCTGGACTTCCAGGTGGACTGTAGATTCTGGGGACCGAGAGCTTTAAAATGGCACCCTGGAAGTGCCGCCGCTCCCCCGGGATAACCCCGAAAACAGCCACCCCTGGGTACTGGAAATCTGTAGGTTCATGGCTGCTATGGCCGGCGCCAGCCTGTCTAGGGGGGTGGGAATGGCCAGAAAACTGTGACATTGTCTCATGTCTTATCAAGATGAGTTGTATGTATAAAAGATGTGTGTTTGTCCCAATAAAATCAGTTCTTATTTCACCTGAATGCTAGTCTGTCTAGTCATTTAGGTGGGCTCCTGCTAGAATCACTTTCCTAGGCTACATAGCAGCTTGTTCCAAGCAGCGGAAGGACTCCTTTGGCGGAGCTTCCCAGTCGGGGTAGCCGGGGATCCGTCACAGACTGTAAGCTGGGTAAAGTAGTCTGGGTATAAGTTACAACCCCCCTTAATGGAGAGTCTATAAGTTGGGGGGGGGGGAAGAGGGAAACTTTTCTTTCTGCAGTATTTTAGCCCCTGTTTTTTTCAGTGGGCTTGTTACCCCAGTGAAGACACCCACATACTATTCAGTTCTCGTATCTGTCAAAGTAGTAAGCCCTGTGGTCAGGTTTGTGAGTCTGGGGTAGGAGCTACAGTTTGGGGATACTGTTTTTTTTTGGGTTACATCCTCTGAAGTATCATTCTGCAATTATATTTATTGATATCACTTTAAAGTCCACTCTAACCCCAGTGAAGCCACCAGCCCAGATGAAGTCTTAGGTTCATCTTGCTTTGAAACATCTTTATTTCCTGATACGAAAATGAACTACATTAAAGAGTGACTCTTGTGTATGCTTGGTAAAATAGTCTGGGTGCAGAATTCATAGGCCTAGATTTAGAGTTCTGCGGCCAAAGGGGTGCGTTAGCTACGCGTGTTTTTTTCCCCCCGCACCTTTTAAATAACGCTGGTATTGAGAGTTCTCTGAAGGGCTGCGTTAGGCTCCAAAAAGGGAGCGTACAGGCATATTTACCGCCACTTCAACTCTCAATACCAGCGTTGCTCACGGTAGCGGCTAGCATGAAAAACGTGCTTGTGCACGATTCCCCCATAGGAAACAATGGGGCAGTTTGGGCTGAAAAAAACCTAACACCTGCAAAAAAGCAGCGTTCAGCTCCTAACGCAGCCCCATTGTTTCCTATGGGGAAACAGTTTCTATGTCTGCACCTAACACTCTAACATGTACCCCGAGTCTAAACACCCCTAACCTTACACTTATTAAACCCTAATCTGCCGCCCCCGCTATCGCTGACCCCTGCATATTATTAACCCCTAATCTGCCTCTCCGGACACCGCCGCAACCTACATTATACCTATGTACCCCTAATCTGCTTCCCACAACATCGCCGACTCCTATATTATATTTATTAACCCCTAATCTGCCCCCCCCAACGTCGCCGCTACCTTACCTACACTTATTAACCCCTAATCTGCCGACCGGACCTCGCCGCCACTATAATAAATGTATTAACCCCTAAACCGCCTCACTCCCGCCTCGCAAACCCTATAATAAATTTTATTAACTCCTAATCTGCCCTCCCTAACATCTGCGACACCTAACTTCAAGTATTAACCCCTAATCTGCCGTCCGGACCTCGCCGCTACTCTAATAAATGTATTAACCCCTAAAGCTAAGTCTAACCCTAACACCCCCCTAAATTAAATATAATTTTATTCTAACTAAATAAATTAAACCTTATTAAAAAATGAATCCTATTTAAAGTTAAATACTTACCTGTAAAATAAACCCTAATATAGCTACAATATAACTAATAATTACATTGTAGCTATTTTAGGATTTATATTTATTTTCCAGGCAACTTTGTATTTATTTTAACCAGGTACAATAGCTATTAAATAGTTATTTACTATTTAATAGCTACCTAGTTAAAATAATTACAAAATGACCTGTAAAATGAATGCTAACATAATTTAGAATTAAACCTAACACTACACTATCAATAAATTAATTACCTACAATTACCTACAATTAAATCAACTAAACTAAATTACAAAAACAAACAAACACTAAATTACAGAAAATAAAAAGATTACAAGAATTTTAAACTAATTACACCTAATCTAAGCCCCCTAAAACAATAACAAAGCCCCCCAAAATAAAAAAATGCCCTACCCTAATCTAAAATAAAAAGTTAACAGCTCTATTACCTTACCAGCCCTTAAAAGGGCTTTTTGCGGGGCATGCCCCAAAGAAATCAGCTCTTTTGCCTGTAAAAAAAACATACAATACCCCCCCAACATTACAACCCACCACCCATATACCCCTAAACTAACCCACCCAAACCCCCCTTAAAAAAACCTAACACTAAGCCCCTGAAGATCTTCCTACCTTGTCTTCACCCAGCCGGGTACCATCCGATCCGTCCAGAAGAGGGTCAGAAGTCTTCATCCTATCCGGCCAGAAGAGGTCCTCCAGAGGGTCGAAAGTCTTCATCCAGGCGGCATCTTCTATCTTCTTCCATCCGGAGCGGGTCCATCTTGAAGCAACCGGCGCGGATCCATCCTCTTCTAACGACGTCCTAACACCGAATGAAGGTTCCTTTAAATGACGTCATCCAAGATGGCGTCCCTCGAATTCCAATTGGCTGATAGGATTCTATCAGCCAATCGGCATTAAGGTAGGAGAAATCTGATTGGCTGATTGAATCAGCCAATCATATTCAAGTTCAATCAGATTGGCTGATCCAATCAGCCAATCAGATTTTTCCTACCTTAATTCCAATTGGCTGATAGAATCCTATCAGCCATTCGGAATTCGAGGGACGCCATCTTGGATGACTTCCCTTAAAGGAACCTTCATTCGGTGTTAGGACGTCGTTAGAAGAGGATGGATCCGCGCCGGCTGCTTCAAGATGGACCCACTGCGGATGGAAGAAGATAGAAGATGCCGCCTGGATGAAAACTTCCGACCCTCTGGAGGACCTCTTCTGGCCGGATCGGATGGTACCCGGCTGGGTGAAGACAAGGTAGGAAGATCTTCAGGGGCTTAGTGTTAGGTTTTTTAAGGGGGGTTTGGGTGGGTTAGATTAGGGGTATGTGGTTGGTTGTAATGTTGGGGGGGTATTGTATGTTTTTTTTACAGGCAAAAGAGCTGATTTCTTTGGGGCATGCCCCGCAAAAGGCCCTTTTAAGGGCTGGTAAGGTAATAGAGCTGTTAACTTTTTATTTTAGATTAGGGTAGGGCATTTTTTATTTTGGGGGGCTTTGTTATTTTTTTAGGGGGCTTAGAGTAGGTGTAATTAGTTTAAAATTCTTGTAATTTTTTTTATTTTCTGTAATTTAGTGGGGGTTTTTTTTTGTAATTTAGTTTAGTTGATTTAATTGTAGGTATTTGTAGGTAGTTTAGTTAATTAATTTATTGATAGTGTAGTGTTAGGTTTAATTGTAACTTAGGTTAGGATTTATTTTACAGGTAATTTTGTAATTATTTTAACTAGGTAGCTATTAAATAGTAAATAACTATTTAATAGCTATTGTACCTGGTTAAAATAAATATAAAGTTGCCTGGAAAATGAAAATAAATCCTAAAATAGCTACAATGTAATTATTAGTTATATTGTAGCTATATTAGGGTTTATTTTACAGGTAAGTATTTAGCTTTAACCCTTTAAGGACACAGCTTTCAGTTTGCTCAATTGTTTGTTTATGATGGAAAAATTCCGTCATATGTCCTTAAGAGGTTAAATAGGATTAATTTTTTTAATAAGATTTAATAATATTAAATCAAAATTAAAATAAAATTATATTTAACTTAGGGGGGTGTTAGGGTTAGACTTAGCTTTAGGGGTTAATACATTTATTAGAGTA
Source organism: Bombina bombina (assembly GCF_027579735.1). Taxonomy (NCBI): domain Eukaryota; kingdom Metazoa; phylum Chordata; class Amphibia; order Anura; family Bombinatoridae; genus Bombina; species Bombina bombina. The sequence continues at coordinate 1,180,946,781 of NC_069502.1, forward strand.
GCGGCGAGGTCCGGTCGGCAGATTAGGGGTTAATACTTGAAGTTAGGTGTGGCAGATGTTAGGGAGGGCAGATTAGGGGTTAACAAAATGTTTTATAGGGTTTGCGAGGCGGGAGTGAGGCGGTTTAGGGGTTAATACATTTATTATAGTGGCGGCAAGGTCCGGTCGGCAGATTAGGGGTTAATAAATGTAGGTAAGGTAGCGGCGACGTTGGGGGGGGCAGATTAGGGGTTAATAAATATTATGTAGGTGTCGGCGATGTTAGGGGCAGCAGATTAGGGGTACATAGGGATAATGTAGGTGGCGGCGGTGTCCAGTCGGCAGATTAGGGGTTAAAAAATGTATTATAGTGGCGGCGATGTGGGGGGGGGGGGCTCGGTTTAGGGGTACATATGTAGTTTATGGGTGTTAGTGTACTTTAGAGCACAGTAGTTAAGAGCTTTTTAAACCTGCGTTAGCCCATAAAGCTCTTAACTCCTGACTTTTTTCTGCGGCTGGAGTCTTGTCGGTAGAGGGTCTACTGCTCACTTCAGCCAAGATTCTAAATACCGGCGTTAGGAAGATCCCATTGAAAAGATAGGATACGCAATTGGCGTAAGGGGATCTGCGGTATGGTAAAGTCGCGGCTGGAAAGTGAGCATTAGACCCTTTCCTGGCTGACTCTAAATACCAGCGGGCAGTAAAAAGCAGCGTTAGGACCCCTTAACGCTGGTTTTGACGGCTAACGCAGAACTCTAAATCTAGGCGATAGTGTCCTATGCCATGCAAGCGAACGCGTTTCTTTGCAGGACTGCATAATCTTTTTTTGCGGCATTCTTATTAGTTCTGTTACTCCAAGGAAAGATACCAACACACTTATCAAAAGTGACTTTACATTTGCTGGCAACAGGCTGTGACCTTATACTTAATTGAAATGCTCTTTCTGAAAAATTCCACTTTATTGTATTTTTTATACAATTGATAGTTGAGTTTATATTCGATAACTTTAATCATTTTCTCCTATCTGCTGTATATCAACATTACTAGGATTTGCTAAAAAATCTTATACTTTTTTCTTTCCATCCAAACTGGGCTATCGTAGTAAAGATATTTACGGCTAGATAACTAGTTTTGCGTTAGGCTTAAAAAGCAGCGTTAGCCAGTCCTAACACTGCTTTTTAACACCCGCTGGTATTACGAGTCTTGCAGGTACAGGTGTACCGCTCACTTATTTGGCCAGACTTGGAAACACTGCAAATCCACTTACGTAAATTGCATATCCTATTTTTTTCAATGGGACTTGCATAGCGCCGGTATTACGAGTCTGCCAAAAAGTGAGTGGTAGACCCTCTCCTGTCAAGACTGGTACCGCATATTAAAGTCAGTAGTTAAAGGGACAGTCTAGGCCAAAATAAACTTTCATGATTCAGATAGAGCATGTAATTTTAAACAATTTTCCAATTTACTTTTATCACCAATTTTGCTTTGTTCTTTGGTATTCTTAGTTGAAAGCTTAACCTAGGAGGTTCATATGCTAATTTTTTAGACCTTGAAGGCCACCTCTTTTCAGAATGAATTTTAACAGTTTTTCACCACTAGAGGGTGTTAGTTCACGTATTTCATATAGATAACACTGTGCTCGTGCACGTGAAGTTATCTGGGAGCAGACACTGATTGGCTAAACTGCAAGTCTGTCAAAATAACTGAACTAAAGGGGCAGTTTGCAGAAGCTTAGATACAAGATAATCACAGAGGTTAAAAGTATATTAATATAACTGTGTTGGTTATGCAAAACTGGGGAATGGGTAATAAAGGGATTATCTATCTTTTAAAACAATAAAAATGCTAGTGTAGACTGTCCCTTTAAGAGTTTTACACTACAAAGCCGTAGCATAAAACTCTTAACTAAAGTGCTAAAAAGTACACTAACACCCATAAACTACCTATTAACCCCTAAACCGAGGCCCTCCCACATCACAAACACTAAAAGAAAATTTTTAACCCCTAATCTGCTGAACCGGACATCACTGCCACTATAATAAATATATTAACCGCTAAACCGCCGCACTCCTGCCTTGCAAACACTAGTTAAATATTATTAACCCCTAATCTGCTGTCCCTAACATTGCCGCCACCTACCTACATTTATTAACCCCTAATCTGCCGCCCCCAACACCGCCGCCACTATATTAAAGTTATTAACCCCTAAATCTAAGTCTAACCCTAACACCCCCTAACTTAAGTATAATTAAAAGAAATCGAACAAAAAATTCCTATCATTAACTAAATTATTCATATTTAAAACTAAATACTTACCTGTAAAATAAATCAGCCAATCGGAATTAAGGTAGAAAAAATCCTATTGGCTGATGCAATCAGCCAATAGGATTGAAGTTCAATCCTATTGGCTGATCCAATCAGCCAATAGGATTGAGCTTGCATTCTATTGGCTGATTGGAACAGCCAATAGGATTTTTTCTACCTTAATTCCGATTGGCTGATAGAATTCAATCAGCCAATCTGAATCTAAGGGACGCCATCTTGGATGACATCACTTAAAGGTACCTTCATTCTGTGTTAGTCGTCGGATGAAGAGGATGCTCCTCATCGGATGTCTTGAAGAAGGACCCGCTCCACGCCGGATGTATGAAGATAGAAGATGCCGTCTGGATGAAGACTTCTGTCCATCTGGAGGACCACTTCGCCCGGCTTGGATGAAGACGTCTCCCGGTAAGTCGATCTTCAGGGGGTTAGTATTAGTTTTTTTTAAGGGTGTATTGGGTGGGTTTATCTTTTAGATTAGGGGTTTGGGCTTGCAAAAGAGCTAACTGCCCTTTTAAGGGCAATGCCCATCCAAATGCCCTTTTCAGGGCAATGGGGAGCTTAGGTTTTTTTAGCTAGTATTTTATTTGGGGAGTTGGTTGTGTGGGTGGTGGGTTTTACTGTTGGGGGGGTTGTTTGTATTTTTTTTTACAGGTAAAAGAGCTGATTACTTTGGGACTATTAGATTAGGTGTAATTAGTTTAAATTTCTGTAATTTGTTTATTATTTTCTGTAATTTAGTGGGGGGGGGGGTTTGTACTTTAGCTAATTTAATTTAGGTAATTTGTATTTAATTTAGTTAATTTATTTAATTATAGTGTAGTGTTAGGTGTTAGTGTAACTTAGGTTAGGTTTTATTTTACAGGTAAATTTGTCTTTATTTTAATTAGGTCGTTATTAAATAGTTAATAACTATTCTACCTAGTTAAAATAAATACAAATTTGCCTGTAAAATAAAAAAAAATCCTAAACTAGCTACAATGTAACTGTTAGTTATATTGTAGCTAGCTTAGCGTTTATTTTACAGGTAAGTATTTACTTTTAAATAGGAATAATTTAGTTAATGATAGGAATATTTATTTTGATTTATTTAAATTATATTTAAATTAGGGGGTGTTAGGTTTAGGGTTAGACTTAGATTTAGGGGTTAATAACTGTAATATAGTGGCAGCGACGTTGGGGGCGGCAGATTAGGGGTTAATAAATGTAGGTAGTTGGGGGCGGCAGAGTAGGGGTTAATAATTATAATTTAGCTGTCGGCGATGTCGGGGGCGGCAGATTAGGGGTTAATAAGTGTAAGATTAGGGGTGTTTAGACTCGGGGTTCATGTTAGGGTGTTAGGTGTAGACATAAATTTTATTTCCCCATAGGAATCAATGGGGCTGCGTTAAGGAGTTTTACGCTGCTTTTTTGCAGGTGTTTTTACAGCCGGCTCTCCCCGTTGATTCCTATTGGGAAATCGTGCACAAGCACGTACAACCAGCTCACCGCTGACTTAGACAGCGCTGGTATTGGAGTGTGGTAATGAGCAAAATTTTGCTCAACTCTCACTTCTCGTCTTTTAACGACGGGTTTGTTAAAACTCGTAATACCAGCGCTGTAGGTACTACTCGTTAGCACCGCATAGCCTCTAACGCAAAACTCGTAATCTGGGCCTTAGTGAATTAAGATAATAGCAATTTCACTTTTTTGAAAGAAAAGCAAAAAAAAAAGGAAGAATAGACGGAAAAGAGAGGGGAGAGGAAAGAGAAAAAAAAAGGGGGGAATAATAATTCATATTCAAAAAGAATTTACATAGAATCTATATAGAGAAAGGGGGAATTATTAATCTGTAAACCTTGTGACATTTGTGTTTATTGATATAGTTTTGTTGGCCTTTTGGGGCCTAAAACCACACAGAGTGGATTTTCATCTTTGTTTCTCCATCTAATACTTGGTTAATTAAGAAACATATTTCACTTTGGTTCTTTATCAGATATTAAACTAAATATTGGTTTTATTATTCTCCAACATTTGAACTATTTCTTTTTTACTTTTCTATGGAGAAATTCCTTTCCCCTACCTTACAGGCTAGAGTAAAATCTCCAATAATGGCCACTAAAAGAGATAAGAAAAATAAACAACCAGTAAAAACCTTAGTGGAAGTTCACTCTGATACTAGCTCATCTACACCAAATGACCCTTTATCAAGACAACTCTTAGTTAAAGACATTATTGAATCCTTATCACCCTATTTTGAGTCTCTAAAGATAGAATTTAAATCAGAGATATCTTCACTTAGGCAGGAGGTCAGAGAATATAACACTCGAGTAGTAGAATTAGAACAACGCTGTCTGATCTGGAGGATGTTAATGCCACACAGAAAATACACCTGGCAGACAACCAAATTCTGACCTTAAAACTTCAAACAAAACTAGAAGATCTTGAAAACCATAGTTTACGGAATAATATTAGGTTAATTGGAATTCCTGAATCAAAGGAGTATGAAGATTTAATAAAATTTATATCTGTAACACTCCCCTCCCTGCTGGAAATGCCCTCATCTTCTACTCCGATTATTGTCGAAAGAGCACATAGAGTGGGCAGAATATTTTCTAACACTGACCGGAGTAACAGACCTAGGCCAGTGGTTGCTAAAATTTTAAATTTTCAGGAGAAAATACTTCTCCTCTAATACTTTCGCAAAAAACAAATTGTTCAATAAGAAAAGGCTCAGATTAAAATATTTCAAGATTTTTCATATGAAACCCTTAATAAAAGAAAGGAGCTTTCTCCTATTTGTAGCAAAATGTTAAAAGAAGGAATTAGGGCTACAGTTATATATCCGGCTATGCTTAAAGTTTTTGATGGTAATACAATACATTTCTTTGATAAAGCAATTGAAGCTGAACAGTTTTTTAAAGCTATAAAAGAATCAGATTGAATACCTTCAAACTTGCACCAATGGGGTTCAGCGGGTACATGTTGTGTGTGTTTGTTTTTCATTTTTCTTTTTTTTCTCCCCTCTCTCCCTGCTTTTTTTTTCTTTTGCATGTCCCTCCGCCTTACAAATTAAGAATTGGATAAAAATAGGAAACTTATTATAACATCTTGGAACATAGGGGGTATAACCTCCCCCATCAAAAGGAAGGCTATCTTTAGTCAAGAAACTACGTACTGACATAGGTTTCCTTCAGGAAACCCACTTATCACTGGAAGAAAGTTTGAAACTTAAATCTCAATGGTAGAAGTAATTGTTTCACCTTCATTAGTAAGGAAAAGAGGTGTGGTTATTTCTCCAACATAGGTGTGTCCGGTCCACGGCGTCATCCTTACTTGTGGGATATTCTCTTCCCCAACAGGAAATGGCAAAGAGCCCAGCAAAGCTGGTCACATGATCCCTCCTAGGCTCCGCCTACCCCAGTCATTCTCTTTGCCGTTGTACAGGCAACATCTCCACGGAGATGGCTTAGAGTTTTTTAGTGTTTAACTGTAGTTTTTCATTATTCAATCAAGAGTTTGTTATTTTCAAATAGTGCTGGTACGTACTATTTACTCAGAAACAGAAAAGAGATGAAGAATTCTGTTTGTATGAGGAAAATGATTTTAGCAACCGTAACTAAAATCCATGGCTGTTCCACACAGGACTGTTGAGAGCATTAACTTCAGTTGGGGGAACAGTTTGCAGTCCTTTGCTGCTTGAGGTATGACACATTCTAACAAGACGATGTAATGCTGGAAGCTGTCATTTTCCCTATGGGATCCGGTAAGCCATGTTTATTATGATTGTAAATAAGGGCTTCACAAGGGCTTATTTAGACTGTAGACATTTTTTGGGCTAAATCGATTGATATTAACACTTATTTAGCCTTGAGGAATCATTTATTCTGGGTATTTTGATATAATAATATCGGCAGGCACTGTTTTAGACACCTTATTCTTTAGGGGCTTTCCCAAAGCATAGGCAGAGTCTCATTTTCGCGCCGGTGTTGCGCACTTGTTTTTGAGAGGCATGGCATGCAGTCGCATGTGAGAGGAGCTCTGATACTTATAAAAGACTTCTGAAGGCATCATTTGGTATCGTATTCCCCTTGGGTTTGGTTGGGTCTCAGCAAAGCAGATACCAGGGACTGTAAAGGGGTTAAAGCTTAAAACGGCTCCGGTTCCGTTATTTTAAGGGTTAAAGCTTCCAAAGTTGGTGTGCAATATTTTCAAGGCTTTAAGACACTGTGGTAAAAATTTGGTGAATTTTGAACAATTCCTTCATGTTTTTTCGCAATTGCAGTAATAAAGTGTGTTCAGTTTAAAATTTAAAGTGACAGTAACGGTTTTATTTCAAAACGTTTTTTGTACTTTATTATCAAGTTTATGCCTGTTTAACATGTCTGAACTACCAGATAGACTGTGTTCTGAATGTGGGGAAGCCAGAATTCCTATTCATTTAAATAAATGTGATTTATGTGATAATGACAATGATGCCCAAGATGATTCCTCAAGTGAGGGGAGTAAGCATGGTACTGCATCATTCCCTCCTTCGTCTACACGAGTCTTGCCCACTCAGGAGGCCCCTAGTACATCTAGCGCGCCAATACTCCTTACTATGCAACAATTAACGGCTGTAATGGATAATTCTGTCAAAAACATTTTAGCCAAAATGAACCCTTGTCAGCGTAAGCGTGGATGCTCTGTTTTAGTTACCGAAGAGCATGACGACGCTGATATTAATATCTCTGAAGGGCCCCTAACCCAATCTGAGGGAGCCAGGGAGGTTTTGTCTGAGGGAGAAATTACTGATTTAGGGAACATTTCTCAGCAGGCTGAATCTGATGTGATTACTTTTAAATTTAAATTGGAACATCTCCGCATTTTGCTTAAGGAGGTATTATCCACTCTGGATGATTGTGAAAATTTGGTCATCCCAGAGAAACTATGTAAAATGGACAAGTTCCTAGAGGTGCCGGGGCTCCCAGAAGCTTTTCCTATACCCAAGCGGGTGGCGGACATTGTTAATAAAGAATGGGAAAGGCCCGGTATTCCTTTCGTCCCTCCCCCCATATTTAAAAAATTGTTTCCCATGGTCGACCCCAGAAAGGACTTATGGCAGTCAGTCCCCAAGGTCGAGGGAGCGGTTTCTACTTTAAACAAACGCACCACTATTCCCATAGAGGATAGTTGTGCTTTCAAAGATCCTATGGATAAAAAATTAGAAGGTTTGCTTAAAAAGATGTTTGTTCAGCAGGGTTACCTTCTACAACCCATTTCATGCATTGTCCCTGTCACTACAGCCGCATATTTCTGGTTTGATGAACTGATTAAGGTGCTCGATAGTGACTCTCCTCCTTATGAGGAGATTATGGACAGAGTCAATGCTCTCAAATTGGCTAATTCTTTCACTCTAGACGCCTCTTTGCAATTGGCTAAGTTAGCGGCTAAGAATTCTGGGTTTGCTATTGTGGCGCGCAGAGCGCTTTGGTTGAAATCTTGGTCGGCTGATGCGTCTTCCAAGAACAAGCTACTAAACATTCCTTTCAAGGGGAAAACGCTGTTTGGTCCTGACTTGAAAGAGATTATCTCTGATATCACTGGGGGTAAGGGCCATGCCCTTCCTCAGGATCGGCCTTTCAAGGCAAAAAATAGACCTAATTTTCGTCCCTTTCGTAAAAACGGACCAGCCCAAGGTGCTACGTCCTCTAAGCAAGAGGGTAATACTTCTCAGGCCAAGCCAGCTTGGAGACCAATGCAAGGCTGGAACAAGGGAAAGCAGGCAAAGAAACCTGCCACTGCTACCAAGACAGCATGAAATATCGGCCCCCGATCCGGGACCGGATCTGGTGGGGGGCAGACTCTCTCTCTTCGCTCAGGCTTGGGCAAGAGATGTTCTGGATCCTTGGGCGCTAGAAATAGTCTCCCAGGGTTATCTTCTGGAATTCAAGGGACTTCCCCCAAGGGGAAGGTTCCACAGGTCTCAGTTGTCTTCAGACCACATAAAAAGACAGGCGTTCTTACATTGTGTAGAAGACCTGTTAAAAATGGGAGTGATTCATCCTGTTCCATTGAGAGAACAAGGGATGGGGTTCTACTCCAATCTGTTCATAGTTCCCAAAAAAGAGGGAACATTCAGACCAATCCTAGATCTCAAGATCTTAAACAAATTTCTCAAGGTCCCATCTTTCAAGATGGAAACCATTCGAACTATCCTTCCTTCCATCCAGGAAGGTCAATTCATGACCACGGTGGATTTAAAGGATGCGTATCTACATATTCCTATCCACAAGGAACATCATCGGTTCCTAAGGTTTGCATTCCTGGACAAACATTACCAGTTCGTGGCGCTTCCTTTCGGATTAGCCACTGCTCCAAGGATTTTCACAAAGGTACTAGGGTCCCTTCTAGCTGTGCTAAGACCAAGGGGCATTGCAGTAGTACCTTACCTGGACGACATTCTGATTCAAGCGTCGTCCCTCCCTCGAGCAAAGGCTCACACGGACATCGTCCTGGCCTTTCTCAGATCGCACGGCTGGAAAGTGAACGTGGAAAAGAGTTCTCTATCCCCGTCAACAAGGGTTCCCTTCTTGGGAACAATTATAGACTCCTCAGAAATGAGGATTTTTCTAACAGAGGCCAGAAAGACAAAGCTTCTGGACTCTTGTCGAATACTTCATTCCGTTCCTCTTCCTTCCGTAGCTCAGTGCATGGAAGTGATCGGGTTGATGGTAGCGGCAATGGACATAGTTCCTTTTGCGCGCATTCATCTAAGACCATTACAACTGTGCATGCTCAGTCAGTGGAATGGGGACTATACAGACTTGTCTCCAAAGATACAAGTAAATCAGAGGACCAGAGACTCACTCCGTTGGTGGCTGTCCCTGGACAACCTGTCACGAGGGATGACATTCCACAGACCAGAGTGGGTCATTGTCACGACCGACGCCAGTCTGATGGGCTGGGGCGCGGTCTGGGGATCCCTGAAAGCTCAGGGTCTTTGGTCTCGGGAAGAATCTCTTCTACCGATAAATATTCTGGAACTGAGAGCGATATTCAATGCTCTCAAGGCTTGGCCTCAGCTAGCGAGGACCAAGTTCATACGGTTTCAATCAGACAACATGACGACTGTTGCGTACATCAACCATCAGGGGGGAACAAGGAGTTCCCTAGCGATGGAAGAAGTGACCAAGATTATTCTATGGGCGGAGTCTCACTCCTGCCACCTGTCTGCTATCCACATCCCGGGAGTGGAAAATTGGGAAGCGGATTTTCTGAGTCGTCAGACATTGCATCCGGGGGAGTGGGAACTCCATCCGGAAATCTTTGCCCAAGTCACTCAACTTTGGGGCATTCCAGACATGGATCTGATGGCCTCTCGTCAGAACTTCAAAGTTCCTTGCTACGGGTCCAGATCCAGGGATCCCAAGGCGGCTCTAGTGGATGCACTAGTAGCACCTTGGACCTTCAAACTAGCTTATGTGTTCCCGCCGTTTCCTCTCATCCCCAGGCTGGTAGCCAGGATCAATCAGGAGAGGGCGTCGGTGATCTTGATAGCTCCTGCGTGGCCACGCAGGACTTGGTATGCAGATCTGGTGAATATGTCATCGGCTCCACCTTGGAAGCTACCTTTGAGACGAGACCTTCTTGTTCAGGGTCCGTTCGAACATCCGAATCTGGTTTCACTCCAGCTGACTGCTTGGAGATTGAACGCTTGATTTTATCGAAGCGAGGTTTCTCAGATTCTGTTATCGATACTCTTGTTCAGGCCAGAAAGCCTGTAACTAGAAAGATTTACCACAAAATTTGGAAAAAATATATCTGTTGGTGTGAATCTAAAGGATTCCCTTGGGACAAGGTTAAGATTCCTAGGATTCTATCCTTCCTTCAAGAAGGATTGGAAAAAGGATTATCGGCAAGTTCCCTGAAGGGACAGATTTCTGCCTTGTCGGTGTTACTTCACAAAAAACTGGCAGCTGTGCCAGATGTTCAAGCCTTTGTTCAGGCTCTGGTTAGAATCAAGCCTGTTTACAAACCTTTGACTCCTCCTTGGAGTCTCAATTTAGTTCTTTCAGTTCTTCAGGGGGTTCCGTTTGAACCCTTACATTCCGTGGATATTAAGTTATTATCTTGGAAAGTTTTGTTTTTAGTTGCAATTTCTTCTGCTAGAAGAGTTTCAGAATTATCTGCTCTGCAGTGTTCTCCTCCTTATCTGGTGTTCCATGCAGATAAGGTGGTTTTACGTACTAAACCTGGTTTTCTTCCAAAAGTTGTTTCTAACAAAAACATTAACCAGGAGATTATCGTACCTTCTCTGTGTCCGAAACCAGTTTCAAAGAAGGAACGCTTGTTGCACAATTTGGATGTTGTTCGCGCTCTAAAATTCTATTTAGATGCTACAAAGGATTTTAGACAAACATCTTCCCTGTTTGTTGTTTATTCAGGTAAAAGGAGAGGTCAAAAAGCAACTTCTACCTCTCTCTCTTTTTGGATTAAAAGCATCATCAGATTGGCTTACGAGACTGCCGGACGGCAGCCTCCCGAAAGAATCACGGCTCATTCCACTAGGGCTGTGGCTTCCACATGGGCCTTCAAGAACGAGGCTTCTGTTGATCAGATATGTAGGGCAGCGACTTGGTCTTCACTGCACACTTTTACCAAATTTTACAAGTTTGATACTTTTGCTTCTTCTGAGGCTATTTTTGGGAGAAAGGTTTTGCAAGCCGTGGTGCCTTCCATTTAGGTGACCTGATTTGCTCCCTCCCTTCATCCGTGTCCTAAAGCTTTGGTATTGGTTCCCACAAGTAAGGATGACGCCGTGGACCGGACACACCTATGTTGGAGAAAACAGAATTTATGTTTACCTGATAAATTTCTTTCTCCAACGGTGTGTCCGGTCCACGGCCCGCCCTGGTTTTTTAATCAGGTCTGATAATTTATTTTCTTTAACTACAGTCACCACGGTACCATATGGTTTCTCCTATGCTATTATTCCTCCTTAACGTCGGTCGAATGACTGGGGTAGGCGGAGCCTAGGAGGGATCATGTGACCAGCTTTGCTGGGCTCTTTGCCATTTCCTGTTGGGGAAGAGAATATCCCACAAGTAAGGATGACGCCGTGGACCGGACACACCGTTGGAGAAAGAAATTTATCAGGTAAACATAAATTCTGTTTTTTCTTGGAAAAGTGTTTAAATATGAAATTGTTGACTCATATATTGATTCTGAAGGGAGAGTTATTATATTAAAGATAAAAAGTATTAATGGTTTGTTCACTTTATGCAATATATAGGCACCTAATGATTTTAATCCATTATTTTGGAATCTCCTACAAGCTAGAATACTAAAAATGGTTGATGGCCATTTAATTTTAGGAGGAGACTTCAACATGATTCCACAGTTTCCCTTAGATAGGCTTAGACAGGGTAAAAACTCTTCTAAGACTAGCAGAGATAAGCAGGAGAATAAACAATTTAGGAAACTTTTTTTGTGATTTGGGGCTCAGAGACGTATGGAGAGAACAAAATCCCGACATTAAAAATTATACTTGTATCTCCAAAGAATATATATATCGCTCTCTAGGATAGATTTGTTTCTGATTAGTAATAGTTTAATAAACACAGGAGTAAACTCTCTGATTTCCGCTTTCTGCCTTTCGGATCATGCACCTATTGAACTGGAAATCTCCCTTTATTCATTTAATGCCTTCTTCCGTCGTTTTCATTTCCCTACCCATCTCTTCAATGATCTTAAATTTAGAAAGGGTAACCCTGAGTTGTTCTGGCAGACCGCTAAAGCAGTCTTGACCGGAGATATTACTTCTTTTATGATCAATTTGAAGAAAAAGCTTCGGAAGAGAGAGAAACTATAAATTGTTTAGTTAATACATATAATGCATATCTTCTAAACAGCTAGTGAAAACTGGGTTAAATATCTGAATGCTAAGAAAGAACAAGATACCCTACTTCTTCATTCCATAATGTCGATAGAACTGCAAAGGCAGGGTAATATTATAGATATGGCAACAAGTCGGGTAAACTCTTGGCCAGGATCACTAAAAACTCTCTGAGTCCTCAAGGGATTGAAGCGATACAAGTAAACAATAAGACTTATAAAGACTCTAAACAGATCCTGTCCTTTTTTACCTCATATTATTCAGATTTGTACTCGTATAAAAAGCTGAATCTAGATCACAAAGTAGAATTTTGGGATAGTATTTCGGTGCCAAGATTTTCACAACATATTTTACCCCTGATTAATGCCCCTATTTCTGATAAAGAAATAATGGACACTATAGATTCCATAGCATTACACAAAACTCCAGGACCGAACCTACTTCCCAATGAATTTTATCAATTGTTGAAACCTAATATTACTCTTTATCTTAAAAACCTGTTTAATTGTTATTTTATAAACAGAGCACCCTGTTCGGACGCCTTCTCTGCATCCTGGACTACTTTGATCTTAAAGAAAGGTAAAAATCCTCTTGAAATGGGTTCCTACAGACCAATAGCTTTATTAAACTCTGATTATAAAATTTTGACTACTATTTTTGCTAGGAGATTGCAGACTCCCTTAAATCAAATAATTCACTAAGATCAGGTTGGTTTTCTTAAAGGCAGGAACGCCTCTGCTAAGATCAGAGAATTATTTCTTACAATAGATTATTGTCTTTCAAAAGAAACTATGTCTACCACTTCTTTTAAAACCTACAAGGACATGGCTGTAGTGTCACTGGATGCAGAGAAGGCGTTCGACTCGGTACAACATGATCATATATTTTCCTCTTTGCAGAAATTCGGTCTACAAGGGCTTTTTCTTCACTTAGTAAATAATATTTATAATAATTCTAAAACAGCTTTATTAATTAATGGCCAGTTAACTGAGAATATAAGTCTTAAGCAAGGGACTAGACAAGGATTCCGCTTTCACCTCTCCTATTTATTATAGCCATAGAATCTTTAGCCATAGCAATTCGTCAGAGAGTTGAGGGTATTAAAATTGGTAAAAAAAAAGTTAAAGTTGCTCTTTATGCCGACGATCTTTTAGTGTATATTTCTAATCTTTCACAGAATATTCCGCATCTTCTACATGAGGTAGAACTGTTTAATTCCTTCTCTGATTATAAAGTAAATACATCAAAATCTGACATTTTTTGCCTTAAGGAACATCAGTTATCTACTGTAGACATACCATTCAAAGTTGTCATACATTCATTTACATACTTGAGTATTAAGATATCAAAAGACCCAAGTACTTGGTACGCTTTGAATCTAACAAAAAAACTTTTGAAGGTCAAAGAAGATCTGCTTCGTTGGCACAATTTGCCATTAAACATTTCAGGAAGGATTGGTTTATTTAAAATGCGCTCCTTCCCTAAAATGTTATATATAATTCAGAATATCCCTATAATTCTTAAAAAAAATGAACTCCACAATTTTTATTCATCACTATCATACTTTATATGGCAAGGGAAAAATTCTAGAATTGCTCTAAAAAGATTACTTTTGGGGAAAGAATATGGTGGCCTAGCGCTGCCCGACTTGGAACTTTATAGTTTGGTCTCATTGGCGAGGTTTTGTGTAGGCTGGCTTGGGGCGTCGGATTACTTCTCTCAGCTTGACCTCGAGGAAAATATTCTATACCCATACTCACCCATAGCCCTCCTTCACTGTAATCTCAAAACCATTCCCAGATCAGGTAAAAAGTCTAGCCTCAGTATATAATTTACTGCTTACTTGGCAGAAGGTAGTTGCAAAGCTGGGTCTTCATCACGCATTTTGCAATTACCAGATCACCACAGGGAATCCTGAATTTATTCCAGGAATCCAAACTAACGGCTAGATTTAGAGTTTTGTCGGTAAAGACCTGCGTAGCTAACGCAGCTTTTTTTCCTACCGCTGCTTCCAAACAACGTCGGTATTTAGAGTTGTCTGAAGGGCTGCGTTAGGCTGCAAAAAGGGAGCGTTGAGACGAATTTACCGCCACTTCAACCCTCAATACCAGCGTTGCTTACGGTAGCGGTAAACTGGCAAAACGTGCTCGTGCATGATTCCCCCATAGGAAGCAATGGGGCAGTTTGGGCTGAAAAAAAACCTAACACCTGCAAAAAAGCAGCGTTAAGCTCCCAACTCAGTCCCATTGTTTCCTATGGGGAAACACTTTCTAAGTCTGCACCTAACACCCTAACATGAACCCCGAGTATAAACACCCCTAACCTTACACTTATTAACCCCTAATCTGCCGACCCCGCTATCGCTGACACCTGCATTACACAATTAACCCCTAATCTGCCGCTCCGGACACCGCCGCAACCTACATTATCCCTATGAACCCCTAATCTGCCCCCCCAACGTCGCCGCCACCTAACTTCAAGTATTAACCCCTAATCTGCCGACCGGACCTCGCCGCTACTATAATAAATGTATTAACCCCTAAAGCTAAGTCTAACCCTAACACCCCCCTTAATTAAATATAATTTTAATCTAACGAAATAAATTAACTCTTATTAACTAAAGTATTCCTATTTAAAACTAAATACTTACCTGTAAAATAAACCCTAATATAGCTACAATATAACGAATAATTATATTGTAGCTATTTTAGGATTTATATTTATTTTACAGGCAACTTTGTATTTATTTTAACTAGGTACAATAGCTATTAAATAGTTATTAACTATTTAATAGCTACCTAGTTAAAATAATTACAAAATTACCTGTAAAATAAATCCTAACCTAAGTTACAATTAAACCTAACACTACACTATCATTAAATTAATTAAATAAATTAGCTACCAATACCTACAATTAAATACAATTAAATAAACTAAATTACAGAAAATAAAAAAATATTACAAGAATTTTAAACTAATTACACCTAATCTAAGCCCCCTAATAAAATAAAAAAAATAATAATAATAAAAGTCCCTACCCTATTCTACATTACAAAGTAATCAGCTCTTTTACCAGCCCTTAAAAGGGCTTTTTGCGGGGCATGCCCCAAAGTAATCTGCTCTTTTGCCTGTAAAAAAAAATACAACCCCCACCCACATTAAAACCCACCACCCACATACCCCTACTCTAACCCACCCAAACCCCCCTTAAATAAACCTAACACTACCCCCCTGAAGATCTCCCTACCTTTAGTCGTCTTCACCCAGCTGGGCCGAAGTCTTCATCCTATGGGGCAGAAGAGGACATCCAAACCGGCAGAAGTCTTCATCCTATCCGGGCAGAAGAGGACATCCGGACCGGCAGACATCTTCAACCAAGCGGCATCTTCTATCTTCATTCATGCGGAGCGGAGCCATCTTCTTCCCAGCCGACGGGGATCCATCCTCTTCAACCGACGCCTACTCGCCGAATGAAGGTTCCTTTAAATGACGTCATCCAAGATGGCGTCCCTCGAATTCAGGTAGGAAAAATCTGATTGGCTGATTCAATCAGCCAATCAGATTCAAGTTCAATCCGATTGGCTGATCCAATCAGCCAATCAGATTGAGCTTGCATTCTATTGGCTGTAACGCTCACTTCAGCCAAGACTCTAAATACCGGCGTTAGGAAGATCCCATTGAAAAGATAGGATACGCAATTGGCGTAAGGGGATCTGCGGTATGGAAAAGTCGCAGCTTGAAAGTGAGCGGTACACCTATACCTGGCCAACTCTAAATACCAACGGCCGGCCAAAAGCAGCGTTAGGACCCCTTAACGCTGCTTTTGACGGCTAACGCAGAACTCTAAATCTAGGCGTAAGATATTTGAAAAATGGGCTAGTTTCTCAAGGTGGCACAATTTGTGGATTTAAACCTTTATGCAGTTAAATCTTTTTCTGCTATGAAAGAACAGTATTCTTTAGATAATAAGGGCTTCTTTGCTTATCTTCAGATCAGACACTATATTTCCAATCTTACCACCCTATATGGATGGAATTGGAACTGGACAAAATTAGATTCCTGGATTAAATTAGTTCAACATGGTCTCTGTTCTATTTCTCCCTGGTATAGATTGTTAGCGGGAATTAAAGGAAAAGATAATTTAACCTATATCTTTAATAAATGGCAACCCTTATTAACAAATCTCCATATTCTTGATATAAAATATTCTATTAATAGGGTACGTGAAACCACACTATCAGCTTCTTGGAGAGAATCTTAAGCTACTATATATGACATATTATACCCCGTATAAGGGATATAAATGGTACAACCTAGATTTTAATAAATACCCTAAATGTCAATTATTAGGTGCAGATCTAATGCATATGTTATGAGATTGCCCGAAAATAAAGCAACTGTGGTTAAAAGTTTAATACTGGATTCATACGGATCTTAAAATGTCTTTTTTTTTTACTTTTTCCAAGCATAATATAACCCTCCTCTCTCCCTATAATAATGCTAGACCTAATAATAAAATTATTAGCTCTTGCATTTTGTGTATAAGAAGCCTCATCTTTCATAAATGGAAAGATAAGACAATACCCAAATTTACAGAAATTATGAGTTTTATCAAAAATCAATCGTCCAGATTACGGGTTTTGCGGTAAGAGGGGTGCGTTGCTAACTTGCACATTATTCTCACCGCTCACTTACATACAGTGCTGGTATTACAGGTTTTCCTAAACCCGACGTTATTAGTCAAGAAGTGAGCATAGAGCAAAATTGTGCTCCATACCGCACTCCAATACCAGCGCTGCTTAAGTCAGCGGTGAGCTGGTTGTACGTCCTCGTGCACGATTTCCCCATAGTCATCAATGAGGAGAGCCGGCTGAGAAAAAGTCTAACACTTGCAGTAAAGCAGCGTAAAGCTCAGTAACGCAGCCCCATTGATTCCTATGGGGAAACAAAATTTATGTTTACACCTAACACCCTAACATGAACCCCGAGTCTAAACACCCCTAATCTGCAGCTCCGGACATCGCCGCCACTATAATAAACATATTAACCCCTAAACCGCCGCACTCCCGCATCGCAAGCACTAGTTAAATATATTTAACCCCTAATCTGCCGCCCCTAACATCGCTGCCACCTACCAACATTTATTAACCCCTAATCTGCCGCCCCCAACGTCACCGCCACTAAACTTAAGTCTAACCCTAACCCCCCTAACTTAAATATAATTAAAATAAATCTAAATAAAACTTACTATTAATAACTAAATAATTCATATTTAAAACTAAATACTTACCTGTAAAATAAACCCTAAGATAGCTACAATATAACTAATAGTTACTTTGTAGCTAGCATAGGTTTTATTTTTATATTACAGGCAAGTTTGTATTTATTTTAACTAGGTATAATATTTACTAAATAGTTATTAACTATTTATTAACTACCTAGCTAAAATAAATACAAATTGACCTGTAAAACAAAACCTAACCTGTCTTACACTAACACCTAACCTAACCCTACAATTAAATAAATTCCCTAAATTAAAGGGACAGTCTAGGCTAAAATAAACTTTCATGATTTACATAAAGCATGTCATTTTAAACAATTTTCCAATTTACTTTTATCACCAATTTTGCTTTGTTCTTTTGGTATTCTTAGTTGAAAGCTTAACCTAGGAGGTTCATATGCTAATTTCTTAGACCTTGAAGGCCACCTCTTTTCAGAATGCATTTTAACAGTTTTTCACCACTAGAGGGTGTTAGTTCACATATTTCATATTGATAACACTGTGCTCGTGCATGTGAAGTTATCTGGGAGCAGGCACTGATTGGCTAAACTGCAAGTCTGTCAAAAGAACTGAAATAAAGGGGCAGTTTGCAGAGGCTTAGATACAAGATAATCACAGAGGTTAAAAGTATATTAATATAATCATGTTGGTTATGCAAAACTGGGGAATGGGTAATAAAGGGATTATCTATCTTTTAAAACAATAAAAATTCAGGTGTAGACTGTCCCTTTAAATACAATTAGCTAAATTGCAACAAAAAAACCCACTAAATTACAGAAAATATCTTTAAACTAATTACACCTAATCTAATAGCCCTATCAAAATAAAAAAAAACCTAGCCTAAACTAAACTATGAATAACCCTTAAAAGGGCCTTTTGCGGGGCATTGCCCCAAAGAAATCAGCTCTTTTACCTGTAAAAAAAAAATACAAACAACCCCCCAAACAGTAAAACCCACCACCCACACAACCAACCCCCCAAATAAAACCCTAACTAAAAAAACCTAAGCTCCCCATTGCCCTGAAAAGGGCATTTGGATGGGCATTGCCCTTAAAAGGGCATTTAGCTCTATTGCAGCCCAAACCCTTAATCTAAAAATAAAACCCACCCTATACACCATTAAAAAATCCTAACACTAACCCCCGAAGCTCCACTTACAGTTTCGAAGAGCAGACATCCATCCTCAACGAAGCAGGGAGAAGTCTTCATCTAAGCGGCAAGATGTCCTCAACGAAGCCGGCAGAAATGGTCCTCCAGACGGGAAGAAGTCTTCACCCAGACGGCATCTTCTATCTTCATCCTTCCGACGCGGAGCGGCTCCATCTTCAATCGACGGCTTCTTCTACAATGAAGGTTTCTTTAAATGACATCATCCAAGATGGCGTCCCTAAGATTCCGATTGACTGAATTCTATCAGCCAATCGGAATTAAGGTTGAAAAAATACTATTGGCTAATGCAATCAGCCAATAGGATTGAACGTCAATCCTATTGACTGATCCAATCAACCAATAGGATTGAGCTCGCATTCTATTGGCTGTTCTAATCATTTAAACTCATCTCATTTGCTTAAATGGGAATCATACTTAAAAGCCACAATCTCCCCACAAACATGGCAACTTACCATTACCCTCACCAAAAAGGCCCTACACTGTGTTACGCTATTTGAAACATATTATAAGTTGTTAACACACTGTTACTTTATTCCTACAAGACTCAATAAAATGTACGGATCTACCTCGCCTCTGTGTTGGCGCAATTGCGGGCGGACAGGGGACACTCTGCACATTTGGTGGGATTGCCCCAAACTGACCCCTCTATGGAAAACTTGTTTCAGGGTGTTGTCTAGTCTAGGCATAACATTCCCCAAATCCCCTCCCAATGCTCTTCTCCACATAGATATACATACTTTGCCCAAACACCAGGCATATCTATGTATATACTTTTTAACGGCAACCAAAGCGGCAATAGCCAGGTCTTGGAAAAGTACGACCCCTCCAAGCTGGCCCATGATACTAAATCTGATGGCGTACATCTACACGATGGAAAAAAGTATATTCTACACCCTAAATAAAGCAGACTTATTTGAACTTATCTGGGCAGACTGGGGCACACGCTATGACACTACATGAACACCCAACGTCAGGACTCAACCATGATGGTCAAATTTGGGATCAATTTTTAATATCGCTAATAAGGCTGACCTCTCTTCTCTCCCTCCCCCATTCCACCCCTTCTCCCTTCGCTTCCTTACTCTTCCCTCCCCATAATATATTTTCAGTTATTATCGCTGTGTACAACATTTATACACATAGGTGATATTGTTTACATGCTTGAGTTTAAGGGGCCTGCGCGTCCCGTATACTTCTGTTCATACTGATTATTATATCAGATTGTTACATTTGCATCAATAAAAGTTTTCGAAACTCAAAAAAAAAAAAATATTCTACCTAGTTAAAATAAATACAAACTTGCCTGTAAAATAAAAATAAAACCTAAGCTAGCTACAATGTAACTATTAGTTATATTGTAGCTAGCTTAGAGTTTATTTTACTGCTAAGTATTTAGTTTTAAATAGGAATTATTTAGTTATTAATAGTATGTTTTATTTAGATTTATTTTAATTATATTTAAGTTAAGGGGGGTTAGGGTTAGACTTAGGTTTAGGGGTTAATAACTTTAGTATAGTGGCGGCGACATTGGGGTCGGCAGATTAGGGGTTAATAACTGTAATGTAGGTTGCGGCGATGTTAGGGGCGGCAGATTAGGGGTTAATAATATTTAACTAGTGTTTGCGAGGCAGGAGTGTGGTGGTTTAGGGGTTAATATGTTTATTATAGTGGTGGCGATGTCGGGAGCGGCAGATTAGGGGTTAATAATTTTATTATAGTGTTTGCGATGCGGGAGGGCCTCGGTTTAGGGGCTAATAGGTAGTTTATGGGTGTTAGTGTACTTGTTAGCACTTTAGTTATGAGTTTTATGCTACAGTTTTGTAACGTAAAACTCATAACTACTGACTTTAGAATGCAGTAAGAATCTTGACGGAATAGGGGTGTACCACTCACTTTTTGGCCTCCCAGGACAAGCTTGTAATACCGGCGCTATGGAAGTCCTATTGAAAAAAGACTATGCATAATTTGCTTAAGTTGATTTGCTCTAAGGCCAAAAAAGTGTGCGGTGCCCCTAAATCTGCAAGACTCGTAATACCAGCGGTAGTGAAAAAGCAGAGTTATAACCTGATAACGCTGCTTGTTCACTATAACGCAAAACTCGTAATCTGGCCGACAGTATAATTGAACAGAAAGTTACAGATACTAATATAGCTTTACAAGTACGCTCCTTTTTTGGGAAATGGTCATTTTTTATCCATCACTCTAAGGAAGAACAGGATATTGTGATTTTTCCATTCAGGTATTCAGACCTAATTTTACTGAGAATTTGGTAGGCTCAGGAAGGGTGCTTTAGAGGAGTAAAGAGAGGGGAGGATTAAACAATATTGGATATATATTACTTTTTTGTTTTGTTTGTTATGTTTTATGTTATCATCATAACAAGATAATTCTTACTAATTAGAAAATGTTTTCTTGCAATTGTAACTTCTCATCCTACATTATGGTATTTTCCTTGTTCTGTATTTTTTTTCCTTTTGTCATTGATGGTTAAAACATAAAACCCCCTACAATGTGTACACTGAAAATAAATGATCTCAGGTTAAAGGAGAATGAACATGGTGTATATTCTTATTTTTTTATTTTTTTTTCTGTGCGCCTTGCGTGGCGTCTAATTGATGTACTTATCCGTTTTGTCTTCTTTCTTCTTTTTTTTGTGTGTATTGTACACATTGTCGGTTACTAAATAAATAGATTTAAAAAAGAAACGTCACAGTGAAAAATAAATTACTGTAATTAAGTGGAGAGTGCCTGTGCCTATATTGTGGATTTGTATATTGTTTAACTAGAGCACCCCGGAAGTTGAATTGAATATTTTGCAAGAGTGATAGCTATTGGAATATATATATATATATATATATATATATATATATATATATATATATACAGTATCTCACAAGAGTGAGTACACCCCTCACATTTTTGTAAATATTTTATTATATCTTTTCATGTGACAACACTGAAGAAATGACACTTTGTTACAATGTAAAGTAGTGAGTGTACATACTGTATAACAGTGTAAATTTGTTGTCCCCTCAAAATAACTCAACACAGCCATTAATGTCTAAACCATTGGCAACAAAAGTGAGAAATGTCCAAATTGGGCCCAATTAGCCATTTTCCCTCCCCAGGTGTCATGTGATTTGTAGTGTTACAAGATCTCAGGTGTGAATGGGGAGCAGGTGTGTTAAATTTGGTGTTATCGCTCTCACACTCTCTCATACTAGTCACTGGAGTTCAACATGGCACCTCATGGCAAAAAAAACTCTCTGAGGATCTGAAAAAAAAGAATTGTTGCTCTACATAAAGAGGGCCTAGGCTATAAAAAGATTGCCACGACCCTGAAACTGAGCTGCAGCATGGTGGGAAAAGACCATACAGCGGTTTCACAGGACAGGTTCCACAGAAGGGGTGTGGGATCAGCCTGTCAGTGCTCAGACCATACGCCGCACACTGCATCAAATTGGTCTGCATGACTGTCGTCCCAGAAGGAAGCCTCTTCTAAAGATGATGCACAAGAAAGCCTGCCAACAGTTTGCTGAAGACAAGCAGACTAAGGACATAGATTACTGGAACCATGTCCTGTGGTTCGATGAGACCAAGATAAACTTATTTGGTTCAGATGGTGTCAAGCATGTGTGACAGCAACCAGGTGAGGGAGTACAAGTGTGTCTTGCCTACAGCCAAGCATGGTAGTGGGGAGTGTCATGGTCTGGGCCTGCATGAGTGCTGCCGGAACTGGGAGCTACAGCTCATTCAGGGAACCATGAATGCCAACATGTACTGTGACATACTGAAGCAGAGCATGATCCCCTACTTTCGGAGACTGGGCCGCAGGGCAGTATTCCAACATGATAATGACCCCAAACACACCTCCAAGATGACCACTGCCTTGCTAAAGAAGCTGAGGCTAAAGGTGATGGGACTGGCCAATAATGTCTCCAGACCTAAACCCTATTGAGCATCTGTGGAGAATCCTCAAATGGAATGTGGGGGAGCGCAAGGTCTCTAACATCCACCCAGCTCCGTGATGTCGTCATGGAGGAGTGGAAGAGGAATTCGATGGCAACCTGTGAAGCTCTGGTGAACTCCATGCCCAAGAGGGTTAAGGGCAGTGCTGGAAAAATAATGGTGGCCACACAAAATATTGACACTTTGGGCCCAATTTGGACATTTCCACTTGGGGGTGGTACTCACTTTTGTTGCAACGGTTTAGACATTAATGGCTGTGTGTTGAGTTAATTTGAGGGGACAGCAAATTTACACTGTTATACAGGCTGTACAACTCACTACTTTACATTGTAGCAAAGTATAATTATCTCAGTGTAGTCACATGAAAAGATATAATAAAATATTTACAAAAATGTGAGGGTGTGTACTCACTTTTGTGAGATTACTGTATGTATACATATGTAGAGATCTATACAGATATATAGAGAAATATGTATTCCATAAATACACAGAACATATGCTGCTATGTGCAGAACATTGGAATGTGAAATATTTACAGTACAATACAGGTACATAGTTAAAACCTTATTAAATATGAATATTGCATAAATATGCTTTTACAAGTTTTCATCTACTTGACAGCAAAGGGCTCCAGTGCACCTATATATATGTCCTATATATGTGAATGATATGTATTTGTGTATTATGTCTGTAAATACATATATATATACACACAATACATATCCATCTTTAGACCTGTATACGTATGTACGTCTATGTTAAAGCCCTTTGCCTGAGATATCATATGTTTAAGAATTTATAACTTTTTTGTGCAATATTATTTTTTTTAATCATTTTTTATTAGATTGTGTTGTTATGAGTGTAACTGTACTGTGTTGTGTATTTTTTATGCGTTTTGTGACACTTTTTAGATTTGCAAAACAGTTAACCAAAAATCATGCGTCCACATTTACTTTCAACTTGTAATATAAGCACATTTAACTTGAGCGTACAAATGAATAATCAACCCAATATGGCTCGTTGCGCAAGCAGTAGTGCGCAACTTGTAATCTGGCCCTTTTAAGGGGAACACAATGGTCGAGAAGAATATTCTTTTAAGTTCTTTACACCAGCGAAATATGTTGGTCTTTTGGAGCCATTTTAAAATTTGCATTGCAAACTCAGCCATAATTTACAAGGTATGTTAAAGGGACATTTAACACTAAATACATTACATTCTCCTTCCTCTATAAGTACTGCAATTTTAGAACCTAGGTTACACTTTATAACAAATTATAAAGTGTACATTTTTACCTTAGAGTGTCCCTTTTATGTATGATAAATGTGCACTTGAACCAAGTATGAAATTGTGTTGAGAGCTGCACGCTGCATTCGTTGTGGACTGGCTGAGCACTTATAAAGCACTTTCTTTGATGCCCACCTAGAATATTTCTTGTTGGGATACTTCACTTTACCCCTGTGAATTTTCAGAACTAGAAAAAGTGAATCCCACACAGCGCACAATGTGCTTGCTAAGGTAAATGCCCCGTTATTGCTGGTTATGCCGTAAAACCTTCAGACTGTCACAATAAATAAGGGCTTCTGTACGGACCACCCAGAAGTAATTACAGTCACATTCTAACCAAGCCAAGACTTTAATTGCACTAGAATTGCTCTTTACTGGATGGCAGAGTAATTCCTGACAAAATGCCTAATTAAATTAGAGTAACCAGCTCACAGGAATAACTATGGATGAGGTCCTGTTAGGGCCACACAGAACACCCAGTTGGGATTAGTCTTTATGTTTAATTTATTTCACAAGCTTTTTTTAATGGTCAGTTGTGTATTCTGCATTAACAAAAGTGTTACAGTAGCCCTGGAGTTAATGGGAAGAAGTGGCAGACTAAACGGTTCAAATTGGTGCCAAAATCCATTACTTTATTTAGTTATACCTCTGGCATTATGTACATTAAAAACATCCCCTTGGTTAAGTCAGGAAGGATTGCCATGTCATAGGCACAGACACAGTTTCAGGATTAACCCCCCATATTATATTTGTCCTCCTTATCATTGATACACACAGGCAGTTTATGTCTCTTTGGTCAATTTAGATAATAAAGACTAAGGGTTCCATTTAAGAAATGCTGGGGGGACAAGGGGGAACATCTCAGAACCTGTCCCCACTGGCGTCACAGCTAGCTCGCAGCAATACCCTGCCATCATTTATCATTGCACCAAGCATATGCTTGTGCCAGCACCACCAGCTGCTTGTGCACGGTCATCAATATCCTCAGTCGGACATGTCCAGGAGGATTGATAACCACCAGCTCAGAGCTTGTGTATAGGGTAGGAAGCAGCAGACTGAAAGAAATGTTTTGAGTTTACACTGGAAAGATATTATTTACGGGGGACATCCTAGTGTAAAATTAAAGTGCCTTATTTATGGCCAGATTACAAGTGGAGAGCTAATTAATGCCCCCCGCACGAGTCTTTACTGTGCTAGAAGTTAAGCTTTTTGCGCGTCCCGGTTGCGCTCGTATTATGAGTTGAAAGTAAACTGTTTTCGCTCGCACACTAACTTGACAAGCGGAAAAAGCCGAAGTTAGAATATTGCGTGCATATTTATGTATTCCCCATAGAACTCAATGGAGAGAAAAAAAACGAACCTACTTGCGCACAAACCCGACATGAAAATATGACCATTTCACATTCCAATGTTCTTCACATTATGAATAAATAGAACATATTCTGGCAAATATATATTTCTACATATATCTGATTGGTATTTTGGTGCAATCTTTCTCTCTCTCTCTCTTTCTCTCTCTCTCTCTCCATATATATATATATATATATATATATATATATATATATATTATATATATATATATATATAAGCATATATTCTGCTATGTAAAGAACATTTGAATATCAAATATTTCCAGTAAATACTTAGTTAAAGTTTTTATAAAAAATTAATACTGCATAAATTGCTTTTTTCAAGTTTTCATCTACTTAACTGCAAAGGGCTCCAATTAACTTATATATAGATATATGCATATATGTGTGTACAAATGTATTTATGTGTGTTATGTGTGTATGTGTGTGTGTGTGTGTATGTATATATATATATATATATATATATATATTCTAGCGCTGCAGGAACACCGTTAGCGATCATACAAATACCTGATGATGAATGATAATAATATATATATATGTGTGTGTGTGTAAATGTGTATTTATATGTGAATATGTCTGTAAATACATATGTACACATATATATATATGTCTAATATAGATACATATTTAGACAGCAACCCCTTTCAAAGCACTACTAGAGTAAACTCTGTGAGTCAAGGCTGTATAAGCAAGTAAACCGGAGAATCACCTACTGTTTTGGTAGCTCTAAGGCAGGGGTGCCCACACTTTTTTGTGTTGGGATCTACTTTACAATGGATTAAAAATGGGCCGGCTCCTATGCTTACATTCCTGCTTTTCAAATAAAGAAACCAAGAGAATGAAGAAAAATTGATAATAGGAGTAAATTAGTTGTTTAAAATTGCCTGCTCTATCTGAATCATGTAAAACAAATGTGTGTTTGATATCCCTTTAGGTTGCATGATGATTTAGCAACACATGGGATGTGCAAAAAGCAACTGACTTTAATTCGGGTTAACAGGAGCAACAAAAACACTGCATTCAAATTATTGCCACTGACCCTCTTTACTTTGCGCCACGGGCTTGACCTGATATGACCCAGTGAGGCTTACACAAATAAATGTCAATAGCGCACCATGCAGACCATTTCTTACCTGGTCCAACACGTTCATTTTGCCAGACGTCAATCAGACTTGTTCCTTTAGCATAGCACAGCAGCCTCCACCTTACTTTTTCTATCTATTGACGCTTATGCTCCTAACTATACTATTACCGCCATATCCATTGGGAAAGTACTCACTCAACCATGCTTTTGATAGCCCAATTGTGTTGTCATTCAAAAATCATCTACATTGATTGGTTGAAATTGATGTCCTCAAGATCCAATCCTGTAGCACTTTTTGCGTACCGACCATCAGACTGTTTAATGACCTGTCCCTACACACACTGTGTTAGATAAAGCAGTATCCCTAGCAACCATACTCTACTGACGCCCCAGTGTTGAATCATGTACCTTGACCAATCTACCAGCAGCGCGCCTTCGAGATCTACTGGTAGATCCCGATCTACCTATTGGGCACCCTTGCTCTATGAGCAGTCCAGTCATGTAGCTCACTTAAAGGGACAGTCTACTTGAAAATTTGTATTAAAAAAAAAAAGATAGATAATGCCTTTATTACCCATTACCCAGTTTTGCATAACCAACACAGTTATATTAATATACTTTTTACCTCTGTGGTTACCTTGTATCTAAGCCTTTACAGACTGCCCCCTTATTTCAATTCTTTTGACAGACTTGTATTTTAGCCAATATGTGCTAACTCATAAATATCTCCACGAGAGTGAGCACAACGTTATCTATATGACACACATGAACTAGTGTGGTCTAGCTGTGATAAAATGTGAAAACGCACGGAGAGAAGAGGCGGCCTTCAATGGCTTAGAAATCAGTTTGAGCTTACTTTAGCTTTCAACAAAGAATACCAAGAGAACAAAGCAAAATTTGATGATAATAGTAAATTAGAAAGTTGTTTAATCATGAAAGTTTTATTTTGAATTGACTGTCTCTTTAATTCTGCCACTGCATCTGATAGACCCGATTCTTACTGGCGTCTCCATATGCTAAAGTCCCTACCACCTTGCAAGTAGTGCAATGCATACGCCCCTCCTTAAATTACCAAGACACTACGCTCTCTGTCCCAAGCATCAGTAAGCCAAATAAGGATTGCAGAGCAAAGGATATAAAAGTATGTTCTGATACCATGGATAAAAAGTTAAACACACAAAGCGGAAGACCCAAAGCTGCACCACGCCTACGCGTTTTTGGCATTATGCCTTAATCATAGACCGTAGCAGCACTTTGGTTTATTACTTTTAAATACATAGTAACTGCTTTTCATTAGTTAATTACAGCTTATCTACACTTAGGGGTAGATTTATCATATCCCGGATGGACATGATTCGCTATAGTGAATCATGTCCGCCATGCATCGCTGAATGCCGACAACATACGCTGTCGCCATTTAACATTGCACAAGCAGTTCTGGTGAACTGCGTGTGCAATGCCGCCCCCTGCAGATTTGCAGCCAATCGGCCGCTAGTTGGGGGTGTCAATCAACCGGATCGTATTCGATCGGATAAGACCGCTGCTTCTTAAAGGGACACTGAAGCCAAATTTTTTATTTTGTGATTCAGATAGAGCATGCAATTTTAAGAAACTTTCTAATTTACTCCTATTATCAATGTTTCTTTGTTCTTTTGCTATCTATATTTGAAAAAGAAGGCATCTAAGCTTTTTTCTTTGTTCAGAACTCTGGACAACAGTTTTTGATTGGTGGATGAATGTATCCACCAATCAGCAAGGACAACCTAGGTTGTTCACCAAAAATGGGCCGGCATCTAAACTTACATTCTTGCATTTCAAATGAAGATACCAAGAGAATAAAGAAAATTTGATAGTAGGAGTAAATTAGAAAGTTGCTTAAAATTGCATGCTCTATCTGAATCACAAAAGAAAAAATTTGGGTTCAGTGTCCCTTTAACTCTTGTTTCCAGCGAGCCTGAAGGGGTATACGGCTCCATTCGGGCTGTGATAAATCGTCTCTTTAGTATCAGTTTCTAATAATTATCTAAACTTTGTACACTTCGGACCCACATTTAACATATATACAATATTAATCCTATACAAGCAATCAATGTCAGAAATATTGATACTTTAATAAATGTGTTTTACAAGCTTTATATTATTGCTGCCAAAAATTAATAACATCGTATTCTACATTAAATCCCTGAGGTATCCTTTTTAACATAAAAATCTTTCTTTGTAGTAAGGAATCTCTATCTCCTCCCCTAAATGGAGCCTTCACATGTTCTATAACATCCCACTCAAAAATAGTCTAACTTTCCCCCATGTACTTTTTTTAAATGATCTGTCACAGCTGAACTGTATTTTATAGTAAAACATCTCTCAGATGCCCCCTTATCCTCACTGAGTCCTACATATTGCTGGTGGCACTGAATACGTCACTACATAAATGATATAAATAGAGCGACAGTCGGTACAACAGTTCAAATCATAAACTTTCTGTGTTACACATGCCTGAAAATTCCTTCTTATATCTGTATATTCATAGGTTTTACATATCCTACCTCCAGATTTATTGGATGTCAACCAACTAGACCCATTCTCCCTTTCTTTTAGCTGTAACAACAAGACACAAATCTGCAACCCTTTTTAAAAAAGGGGCACAGGTCCTCATCACCAAAAATATTGGGTAAATGTAATGTTTTTTGTTTTTTTTAAAATATTTTAAAGATTGCATCAAACTGATTACTATAGTTTGTCACAAACACAGAACTCCCGTCCCCTTTCTGTTTCCTGAAATTGTTTCTATCTTTCAGTAGCTGGTCTCTTTCCGTCCCTTTAACCACTTCAAATGTAGACTTTCCCTTCAATTATATCAAATCATTTATACTTGGGGTGTAGGCACTTAGAATGTAAAATACCGTTCACAGCTACATGTTTTCAAAACAAAAGTGGTCTTGATTCTTCCCTCTCTTCCAATCAAAGAGACATAAAAAAAAATCCAAATAATCAATTTGTTCCATGCTTAGAGTATAATTGTTCCATGCTTAGAGGTAAATTCAATGCCATATTGTTATCATTCAAAAAAAAATCAGCAGTTCTAGTACAAATATCAAATTGTCTATATAAAAAGTAATGAGTATACATGAGTGTGCTCCAGTTGTTGGTGATATCCTCATCTGCAGCAGATTATGTGAGTGACTAAATGCTGATTATACTGTGAAACTTGTTAGGTTGTTTCTAGCATTTTCAGCATTCTGTAAATTAGAAAGTTGCTTAAAATTGCATGCTCTGTCTGAATCTTGAAAGAAAAAATGTGGGTTTCATATCCCTTTAATAAAAACACTAAAGCTATCTATTTCTCCAACATAGGTGTGTCCGGTCCACGGCGTCATCCTTACTTGTGGGATATTCTCTTCCCCAACAGGAAATGGCAAAGAGCCCAGCAAAGCTGGTCACATGATCCCTCCTAGGCTCCGCCTACCCCAGTCATTCTCTTTGCCGTTGTACAGGCAACATCTCCACGGAGATGGCTTAGAGTTTTTTAGTGTTTAACTGTAGTTTTTATTATTCAATCAAGAGTTTGTTATTTTAAAATAGTGCTGGTATGTACTATTTACTCTGAAACAGAAAAGAGATGAAGATTTCTGTTTGTATGAGGAAAATGATTTTAGCAACCGTTACTAAAATCCATGGCTGTTCCACACAGGACTGTTGAGAGGAATTAACTTCAGTTGGGGGAACAGTGAGCAGTCTTTTGCTGCTTGAGGTATGACACATTCTAACAAGACGATGTAATGCTGGAAGCTGTCATTTTCCCTATGGGATCCGGTAAGCCATTTTTATTCAGACAGTAAATAAGGGCTTCACAAGGGTTTATTAAGACTGTAGACATTTTCTGGGCTAAATCGATCATATTTACACATATTTAGCCTTGAGGAATCATTTAATCTGGGTATTTTTTGTAAAATAATATCGGCAGGCACTGTTTTAGACACTTTATTCTATAGGGGCTTTCCCTAATCATAGTCAGAGCCTCATTTTCGCGCCGGTATGGCGCACTTGTTTTTGAGAACAGCATGGCATGCAGCTGCATGTGTGTGGAGCTCTGATACATAGAAAAGTCTTTCTGAAGGCATCATTTGGTATCGTATTCCCCTTTGGGCTTGGTTGGGTCTCAGCAAAGCAGATTCCAGGGACTGTAAAGGGGTTAAATATAAAAACGGCTCCGGTTCCGTTATTTTAAGGGTTAAAGCTTCCAAATTTGGTGTGCAATACTTTTAAGGCTTTAAGACACTGTGGTGAAATTTTGGTGAATTTTGAACAATTCCTTCATACTTTTTCGCAATTGCAGTAATAAAGTGTGTTCAGTTTAAAATTTAAAGTGACAGTAACGGTTTTATTTTAAAACGTTTTTTATGCCTGTTTAACATGTCTGAACTACCAGATAGATTGTGTTCTGACTGTGGGGAAGCCAAGGTTCCTTCTCATTTAAATAGATGTGATTTATGTCATAAAAAATTTAGTAAAAATGATGCCCAAGATGATTCCTCAAGTGAGGGGAGTAAGCATGGTACTGCATCATCCCCTCCGTCTACACCAGTCTTGCCCATACAGGAGGCCCCTAGTACATCTAGCGCGCCAATACTCCTTACTATGCAACAATTAACGGCTGTAATGGATAATTCTATCAAAAACATTTTAGCCAATATGCCCACTTA
Organism: Bombina bombina; assembly: GCF_027579735.1. Taxonomy (NCBI): domain Eukaryota; kingdom Metazoa; phylum Chordata; class Amphibia; order Anura; family Bombinatoridae; genus Bombina; species Bombina bombina. The sequence goes on from NC_069502.1 coordinate 1,180,977,800, forward strand.
TCAGCGAAAGCGCGACTGCTCTGTTTTAGAAAATACTGAAGAGCATGAGGACGCTGATGATATTGTTTCTGAAGGGCCCCTACACCAGTCTGAGGGGGCCAGGGAGGTTTTGTCTGAGGGAGAAATTTCAGATTCAGGAAAAATTTCTTAACAAGCTGAACCTAATGTGATTACTTTTAAATTTAAGTTGGAACATCTCCGCGCTCTGCTTAAGGAGGTGTTATCCGATTTGGATGATTGTGATTATCTGGTCATTCCAGAAACACTATGTAAAATGGACAAGTTCCTAGAGGCCCCGGGGCCCCCCGAAGCTTTTCCTATATCCAAGCGGGTGGCGTACATTGTTAATCAAGAATGGGACAGGCCCGGTATACCTTTCGTACCTCCCCCCATATTTAAAAAATTGTTTCCTATAGTCGACCCCAGAAAGGACTTATGGCAGACAGTCCCCAAGGTCGAGGGGGCGGTTTCTACTCTAAACAAGCGCGCCACTATACCCATAGAAGATAGTTGTGCTTTCCAAGATCCTATGGATAAAAAATTAGAAGGTTTGCTAAAAAAGATGTTTGTTCAGCAAGGTTACCTTCTACAACCAATTGCATGCATTGTCCCTGTCACTACAGCCGCGTGTTTCTGGTTCGATGAACTAGAAAAGGCGATTATTAGTAATTCTTCTTCTTATGAGGAGATTATGGACAGAATTCGTGCTCTTAAATTGGCTAATTCTTTCACCCTAGACGCCACCTTGCAATTGGCTAGGTTAGCGGCGAAAAATTCTGGGTTTGCTATTGTGGCGCGCAGAGCGCTTTGGTTAAAATCTTGGTCAGCGGATGCGTCTTCCAAGAACAAATTGCTTGACATTCCTTTCAAGGGGAAAACACTGTTTGGCCCTGACTTGAAAGAGATTATCTCTGATATCACTGGGGGCAAGGGCCACGCCCTTCCTCAGGATAGGTCTTTCAAGGCCAAAAATAAACCTAATTTTCGTCCCTTTCGCAGAAACGGACCAGCCCCAAGTGCTACGTCCTCTAAGCAGGAGGGTAATACTTCTCAAGCCAATCCAGCCTGGAGACCTATGCAAGGCTGGAACAAAGGAAAGCAGGCCAAGAAACCTGCCACTGCTCCCAAGACAGCATGAGATGCGGGCCCCCGATCCGGGACCGGATTTGGTGGGGGGCAGACTCTCTCTCTTCACTCAGGCTTGGGCAAGAGATGTTCTGGATCCTTGGGCGCTAGAAATAGTCTCCCAAGGTTATCTTCTGGAAGTGATTCATCCTGTTCCATTAAGAGAACGAGGGATGGGGTTCTACTCCAATCTGTTCGTAGTTCCCAAAAAAGAGGGAACGTTCAGACCAATCTTAGATCTCAAGATCCTAAACAAGTTTCTCAAGGTTCCATCGTCCAAAATGGAAACCATTCGAACAATCCTTCCATCCAGGAAGGTCAATTCTTGACCACGGTGATTTAAAGGATGCGTATCTCCATATTCCTGTCCACAAGGAACATCATCGGTTCCTAAGGTTCGCATTCCTGGACAAGCATTACCAGTTCGTGGCGCTTCCTTTCGGATTAGCCACTGCTCCAAGGATTTTCTCAAAGGTACTAGGGTCCCTTCTGGCGGTGCTAAGACCAAGGGGCATTGCTGTAGTACCTTACTTGGACGACATTCTGATTCAAGCGTCGTCCCTTCCTCAAGCAAAGGCTCACACGGACATAGTCCTGGCCTTTCTCAGATCTCACGGATGGAAAGTGAACGTGGAAAAGAGTTCTCTATCTCCGTCGACAAGAGTTCCCTTCTTGGGAACAATAATAGACTCCTTAGAAATGAGGATTTTTCTGACAGAGACCAGAAAAACAAAACTTCTAAACTCTTGTCGGATACTTCATTCCGTTCCTCTTCCTTCCATAGTGCATGGAAGTGATAGGTTTGATGGTAGCGGCAATGGACATAGTTCCTTTTGCGCGCATTCATCTAAGACCATTACAACTGTGTATGCTCAGTCAGTGGAATGGGGACTATACAGACTTGTCTCCGAAGATACAAGTAAATCAGAGGACCAGAGACTCACTCCGTTGGTGGCTGTCCCTGGACAACCTGTCACAAGGGGTGACCTCCCGCAGACCAGAGTGGGTCATTGTCACGACCGACGCCAGTCTGATGGGCTGGGGCGCGGTCTGGGGATCCCTGAAAGCTCAGGGTCTTTGGTCTCGGGAAGAATCTCTTCTACCGATAAATATTCTGGAACTGAGAGCGATATTCAATGCTCTCAAGGCTTGGCCTCAGCTAGCGAGGGCCAAGTTCATACGGTTTCAATCAGACAACATGACGACTGTTGCGTACATCAACCATCAGGGGGGAACAAGGAGTTCCCTGGCGATGGAAGAAGTGAACAGAATCATTCAATGGGCGGAGACTCGCTCCTGCCACCTGTCTGCAATCCACATCCCAGGAGTGGAAAATTGGGAAGCGGATTTTCTGAGTCGTCAGACATTGCATCCGGGGGAGTGGGAACTCCATCCGGAAATCTTTGCCCAAATCACTCAACTGTGGGGCATTTCAGACATGGATCTGATGGCCTCTCGTCAGAACTTCAAGGTTCCTTGCTACGGGTCCAGATCCAGGGATCCCAAGGCGACTCTAGTAGATGCACTAGTAGCACCTTGGACCTTCAAACTAGCCTATGTATGCCCGCCGTTTCCTCTCATCCCCAGGCTGGTAGCCAGGATCAATCAGGAGAGGGCGTCGGTGATCTTGATAGCTCCTGCGTGGCCACGCAGGACTTGGTATGCAGATCTGGTGAATATGTCATCGGCTCCACCATGGAAGCTACCTTTGAGACGAGACTTTCTTGTTCAAGGTCCGTTCGAACATCCAAATCTGGTCCCACTCCAGCTGACTGCTTGGAGATTGAACGCTTGATCTTATCAAAGCGAGGGTTCTCAGATTCTGTTATTGATACTCTTGTTCAGGCCAGAAAGCCTGTAACTAGAAAAATTTACCACAAAATTTGGAAAAAATATATCTGTTGGTGTGAATCTAAAGGATTCCCTTGGGACAAGGTTAAGATTCCTAAGAGTCTATCCTTCCTTCGAGAAGGATTGGAAAAAGGATTATCTGCAAGTTCCTTGATGGGACAGATTTCTGCCTTGTCTGTGTTACTTCACAAAAAGCTGGCAGCTGTGCCAGATGTTCAAGCCTTTGTTCAGGCTCTGGTTAGAATCAAGCCTGTTTACAAACCTTTGACTCCTCCTTGGAGTCTCAACTTAGTTCTTTCAGTTCTTCAGGGGGTTCCGTTTGAACCCTTACATTCCGATGATATTAAGTTATTATCTTGGAAAGTTTTGTTTTTGGTTGCAATTTCTTCTGCTAGAAGAGTTTCAGAATTATCTGCTCTGCAGTGTTCTCCTCCTTATCTGGTGTTCCATGCAGATATGGTGGTTTTACGTACTAACCTGGTTTTCTTCCAAAAGTTGTTTCTAACAAAAACATTAACCAGGAGATAGTCGTGCCTTCTCTGTGTCCGAAACCAGTTTCGAAGAAGGAACGTTTGTTGCACAATTTGGATGTTGTTCGCGCTCTAAAATTCTATTTAGATGCTACAAAGGATTTTAGACAAACATCTTCCTTGTTTGTTGTTTATTCTGGTAAAAGGAGAGGTCAAAAAGCAACTTCTACCTCTCTCTCTTTTTGGATTAAAAGCATCATCAGATTGGCTTACGAGACTGCCGGACGGCAGCCTCCTGAAAGGATCACAGCTCCTTCCACTAGGGCTGTGGCTTCCACATGGGCCTTCAAGAACGAGGCTTCTGTTGATCAGATATGTAGGGCAGCGACTTGGTCTTCACTGCACACTTTTACCAAATTTTACAAGTTTGATACTTTTGCTTCTTCTGCGGCTATTTTTGGGAGAAAGGTTTTGCAAGCCGTGGTGCCTTCCATTTAGGTGACCTGATTTGCTCCCTCCCTTCATCCGTGTCCTAAAGCTTTGGTATTGGTTCCCACAAGTAAGGATGACGCCGTGGACCGGACACACCTATGTTGGAGAAAACAGAATTTATGTTTACCTGATAAATTACTTTCTCCAACGGTGTGTCCGGTCCACGGCCCGCCCTGGTTTTTTTAATCAGGTCTGATAATTTATTTTCTTTAACTACAGTCACCACGGTATCATATGGTTTCTCCTATGCAAATATTCCTCCTTAACGTCGGTCGAATGACTGGGGTAGGCGGAGCCTAGGAGGGATCATGTGACCAGCTTTGCTGGGCTCTTTGCCATTTCCTGTTGGGGAAGAGAATATCCCACAAGTAAGGATGACGCCGTGGACCGGACACACCGTTGGAGAAAGTAGTTTATCAGGTAAACATAAATTCTGTTTTTATCACCTATCTAAGACATTTTATCCAGAAGCAGTAGGGTAATATATGCAATCTGAGGTTGTGGCAAAATACATTTTTATCTTGAAATAATAGCTGTATCTGCTTTTCTGTAGCATGAAAAACATAAACAAAAGACTCATAGTTCAATGTTGCCCAAACTTGAAGAAATACCTTTGAAAATAAGGTAAAACTCACACATAGAGGGCATCACCAGGTACTTACAGTGCATGCTGGGCTTTTGCTCTTCCTGACTACTTATGGGAAACTTCCAAATGTTTGGTTCTATATTACAGCCCAAAAATAGCAAGGGAATTTGTTATAAAATATTTTTTATTGAAAGATTTAAAATCACAGACTGGTTAAAGACAACGCATTTCTTGGCTGCCTGACACATGACAGTTTAGCCTTTCGTGAAAGCCTGTTGATTTTAATCTTTTGATGAATAACATTTTATACAAAATCACCTTCTTATTATGGAGTAAAAATATACATTTCTTTTTTATGACACGATGAGTCCACGGATCATCTTAATTACTAATGGGATATTCACCTCCTGGTTAGCAGGAGGCGGCAAAGAGCACCACAGCAGAGCTGTTAAATAGCTCCTCCCTTCCCTCCCACCCCAGTCATGCTCTTTGCCTACGTTAGTGATAGGAAGTGGTAAAGTGAGGTGTTAAATTAGATTCTTCAATCAAGAGTTTATTATTTTTAAAGCAGTACAAGATTGTGCTGCTTTGTCCTGGGGTGTAGCCATAGTCCATATCAGTCTCTTCAGTAGAGCAATGGTGGCTTTAGAGTAATGGGAACTTGTGGGACATAATTCTCACTGCTCCTCCCATATTTAATGCTGCCCTAATTTCCTATAGTCTGAGGGAATATGACTCAGTCTTGATTTCTCTGCAGGTCGATGTGAGGAAGAGAACCTCTCAAACCTGTGAACTGCCTTGCTGTCAGGCAGTAATATGAGGTAAGTGCTACTTTTATTTTTTGGGAGCAGGAGACAACTCAGAACAAAGTAAGCACATTGGATTTACATTATTATCTATATAAAGGGGCTCAAGGTAAATGGGGCACTTTATTACTTTATTAACTCTCCTAGGCTGCAGACAGAATTTTATAGCAGGCACTGGGGCTGGTTTGAGCGCTACAAGATTGGCTACGGTGGTTAGGGGGTTAACTTTTCCCCGGGAAGAATACTTTTACTTTGGTCACGCCCACGATGGGCGGATCTGTCTCTTCTGCGCGCCACTTCTATGCGCTGCAGTCTGGGGGACATACTGAGTAGAGTTTGCCTATGCCTGTCTAGGAGCGCTTGTTCCGTGCTAGACATGCATTCCTAGGACCGGTCTGCTGAATTTTCTTCTGGCGGTATTCCAGATCGTCTACTGCGCACAGGGAATTCATTCAGCTCTTGGCTAATAAGGTAGGCGCCTCAGCAGCGTAGCTGTGTAGAGGTAGCTGCAAGTTTATTTGGTAGGAGAAATAAGCAAAAAGTGTTATTACTACTTTACACAGACCGCAGAAAAATAGTTGCGGTTTGAATTTAAAGAGACAGTAACGTTTTTTGGGATTAAAATGTTTTAGTAAATTTTCAGGATTTTATTCAAAAATACTGTGAACCAGTATGGATCAAGGGACTTTGCAAAATGTTCCTTGCTCTTTGTGCTTTAATGCTATTGTGGAACCACCAGTACCTTTCTGTATTGAGAGGACTTTAATTTATAAGGATAAAATGTTTTCTGAGCCAACTTCTTCTAAAGCGGATGTTGTCCAGGAATCTAATGATGAAGTATAATATATGCCTCAAATTTCTCCTCAAGCGCTCCAAGTTTTACCGCCCTCACAAACAGTGCCCTGTGCTTCCGCTATAATCCCTTCTGGGGTTACTTTAAAAGACATAGCTTCTCTCATGTCTTCTACTATTTCTGATGCATTGTCTGCCTTTCCAATGTTGCAGGGAAAGCGTAAGAGGAAAATCAGACATTCAGTAAGCAAGATTTCTGACGCAATTGTTGCAATTTCGGAGGTACCCTCCCAAAGACCCGAAGAGGAGGGTACTGCTGTAGCATCTGAAGGTGAAATTTCAGATTCAGAGAGTGTATTACCTATGACAGACACGGAGGTGGTGTCTTTTAGGTTTAAGCTAGAACAGCTTCATCTGTTACTTAGGGAGGTTTTAGTTACCTTGGACGACAGTGACTCCACAGTAGTGGTTGTCCCTAAGAAGTCTAGTAAACTGGACAGATATTTTGAAGTTCCTTCCTACACAGACGTATTTCCAGTTCCTTAAAGAGCTTCTGAGATCATTACTAAGGAGTGGGAGAGACCGGGCATACCTATTTCTCCCTCTCCTATTTTTTAGAAGATATTTCCAATAGCCAACTCTATCAAAGAGGCTTGGCAGACAGTTCCTAAGGTGGAAGGGGCCGTTTCCACCTTAGCTAAGAGAACTACTATTTCCATAGAGGATAGTTGTGCTTTCAAAGATCCTATGGATAAGAAGTTAGAGGGTTTACTCAAGAAGATATATGTACACCAGGGTCTGCAATGGCAGCCAGCTGTGTGCATTGCCACTGTCACTAGTGCGGCGGCGTATTGGTTTTATGCTCTGTCTAAGGCCCACAGGACAGAAACTTATTTGGATGAGATCCAAGATAGGATAAAGGCTCTTAAACTAGCTAATGCCTTTATTTCCGAAGCTTCCCTTCAAGTTATCAAGCTGGGAGCTAAGGTTTCGGGTTTTTCTATTCTAGCTCGCAGAGCCTTATGGTTAAAACCTTGGTCTGCGGATGTGTCATCTAAGTCTAAGCTTCTAGCTATTCCTTACAAGGGGAAGACCTTGTTTGGACCTAGCCTGTCGGAAATTATCTCTTGATATCACGGGAGGTAAGGGTCATCTGTTCCCTCAAGATAAGAGAAACAAACAAAAAGGGCGACAGAGTAATTTTCGTTCCTTTCGAAATTTCAAGGGAAATTCTTCCTCCTCTAAGCAGGAACAATCTAAACCTGCATGGAGACCCAACCAGTCTTGGAATAAGGGAAAACAATCCAAGAAGCCTGCTGGTGAATCCAAGACAGCATGAAGGACATGCCCCCGATCTGGGACCGGATCTGGTAGGGGGCAGGCTTTCCTTCTTCGTTCAAGCTTGGGTTCAGGATGTTCAAGATCCCTGGGCAATAGAAATAGTGTCTCAGGGATACAAACTGGAGTTCAAAAGTTTTCCTCCCAGAGGCAGGTTTCTACTTTCAAGATTATCTGCAGACCAGACAAAGAGAGAGGCGTTCTTACACTGTGTAGGAGACCTCTCCGCCCTGGGAGTGATCGTTCCCGTTCCAGTAAAGGAACAGGGTCTGGGATTTCATTCCAATCTGTTCGTGGTTCCCAAAAAGGAGGGAACCTTCAGACCAATTTTAGACCTCAAAAGTTTAAACAAATTTCTCAGGGTACCGTCCTTCAAGATGGAAACTATACATTCCATTCTTCCCTTGATCCAAGAGGGTCAATTTATGACAACAGTGGATTTAAAGAACGTGTACCTACATGTTCCCATCCACAGGGATCATCACAAGTTCCTAAAGTTTGCCTTTCTGGACAAACACTTCCAGTTTGTGGCTCTTCCTTTCGGTCTTGCCACAGCTCCCAGAATTTTCACAAAGGTTCTGGGGTCTCTGTTGGTGGTGCTTCGATCACGAGGAATTGCAGTGGCGCCCTATCTGGACGACATCCTAGTCCAGGCGCCATATTTTCAACTAGCAAGATCCGCACGAACTTGGTGTTGTCCTTCCTACGATCTCACGGGTGGAAGGTAAATTTGGAAAAGAGTTCCTTAGTTCTAAATACAAGGGTAACTTTCCTAGGAACCATCATAGACTCCCTGTCTATGAAGATTTTTCTGACAGAAGTCAGGAAATTAAAGATTATCGATACTTGTCTAGTCCTTCAGTCCACTCCTCGGCCATCAGTGGCTCAGTGCATGGAAGTTAATCGGGCTGATGGTGGTGGCAATGGACATCATCCTGTTTGCTCGGTTCCATCTCAGACCTCTGCAGTTAAGCATGCTCAGGCAATGGAAAGGAGATTATGTGGATTTGTCTCCTCGAATATTACTGGGGCAGGAGACAAGGGATTCTCTCCAATGGTGCTTATCTCTGGATCATCTCTCCCAGGGAACTTGCTTTTGCAGACCATCTTGGGCGATTGTGACAACAGACGCCAGCCTTCTAGGGTGGGGGGCAGTCTGGGGCTCCCTAAAAGCTCAGGGAGATTGGACTCGGTCAGAGTCTGTTCTTCCTATAAACATTCTGGAACTGAGAGCGATTTTCAATGCTCTCCTGGCTTGGCCCCAGTTAGCCAGGGTCCGGTTTATCCGGTTCCAGTCAGACAACATAACTTCTGTGGCTTACATCAATCATCAGGGTGGAACGAGGAGTTCCTTAGCGATGACCCGAAGTAACCAAAATAATCCAATGGGCGGAAGCCCACTCTTGCTGTCTGTCAGCGATCCACATCCCAGGGTGGACAATTTGGAAGCGGATTTCTTGAGCAGGCAGACCTTTCATCCGGGGGAGTTGGATCTCCATCCGGAAGTGTGCTCCAGCTTAATTCTCAAGTGGGGTCAACCGGAATTGGATCTCATGGCATCTCGACAAAATGCCATGCTCCCGAGATACAGGTCAAGGTCCAGGGACCCCCAGGTGGAACTGATAGATGCTCTGGCGGTCCTTTGGACCTTCAGTCTAGCATACCTATTTCCTCTGTTTGCTCTTCTTCCTCGGGTCATTGCTCGAATCAAACAGAAGAGGGCCTTGGTGATCCTCATAGCACCGGCCTGGCCTCGCAGGATTTGGTATGCAGATCTGGTGGAGATGGCATTTTTGCCACCTTGGAAACTTCCGTTGAGGAAGGACCTTCTGATTCAGGGGCCCTTCCTTCACCCAAATCTAGTTTCTCTAAAGTTGACTGCTTGGAGATTGAACGCTTAATTTTATCCAAGCGGGGGTTTTCTGACTCGGTCTTAGAAACCATGATTCAGGCTTGTAAGCCTGCAACTAGAAGTATTTACCATAAGATTTGGCATAAATATCTCTATTGGTGTGAATCCAAGGGCTACTCATGGAGTAGAGTTAGGATTCCTAGAATTTTGTCTTTTCTCCAGAAGGTTTGGAGAAAGGTTTATCGACAAGTTCCCTAAAGGGTCATATCTCAGCATTATCTATTTTGTAACACAAACGTCTGGCGGATGTCCCAGATGTACAATCATTTTGTCAGGCCTTGGTCAGGATCTGGCCTGTGTTCAAACCAGTTACTCCTCCATGGAGTCTTAATTTAGTTCTCAAAGTTCTTCAAGGGGATCCGTTTGAGCCTATGCATTCCTTAGATATTAAGTTGTTATCTTGGAAAGTTTTATTTCTTGTTGCTATTTCTTCTGCTCGTAGAGTGTCAGAGCTCTCGGAAATTGCAGTACGAGTCTCCTTATCTTATTTTCCATTCAGATAAGGTAGTTTTACATACTAAATTAGGATTTCTTCCTAAGGTTGTTTCTGATCGGAACATTAATCAGGAGATTGTTGTTCCTTCTTTGTGTCCTAATCCTTCTCAGAAGGAATGACTTCTGCACAATTTGGACGTGGTCTAAAGTTTTACCTGCAGGCGACTAAGGACTTTCGTCTGTCTTCTTCTTTGTTTGTGATTTTCTCAGGAAATGTAAGGGACAGAAAGCTATGACTACTTCTCTTTCTTTTTGGCTGAAGAGTATCATACGTTTTGCATATGAGACTGCTGGGCAGCAACCTCCCGAGAGGGTTACGGCTCATTCCACGAGGGCTGTTGCTTCCTCATGGGCATTCAAAAATGAAGCTTCTGCGGAATAGATTTGAAAGGCTGCAACTTGGTCTTCTCTTCACACTTTTTCAAAATTTTACAAATTTGACACTTTTGCCTCAGCTGAGGCCGTTTTTGGGAGAAAGGTTCTTCAAGCAGTCGTGCCTTCCATTTAGGTTCCCTGTCTTGTCCCTCCCGTATCATCTGTGTACTCTAGCCTGGGTATTTAATCCCATTAGTAATTAAGATGATCCGTGGACTCATTGTGTCATAAAAAAGAAAAGAAAATTTATGCTTACCTGATAAATTTATTTCTTTTTTGACACGATGAGTCCACGGCCCGCCCTGTTTTTATAAGACAGGTTGTGGGTTATTGTAAACTTCAGACACCTCTGCACCTTGGCTTTTCCTTTCTTTCCTTAAAGGGACATTATACACTCATTTTTTCTTTGCATATATGTTTTGTAGATGATCTATTTATATAGCCCATAAAGTTTTACTTGTAAAAAAAATGTATAGTTTTGCTTATTTTTAAATAACATTGCTCTGATTTTCAGACTCCTAACGAAGCCCCAAAGTTTTATGTGAATACCGTCAGCTACCTTCTCCAGCTTGCTCCTGTTTGTGTAAAGGGTCTTTTCATATGCAAAAGAAGGGGGAGGGGGGGAGTGTCTTATTTCCCACTTGCAGTGGGCTTTCCAGCTACCTTTTCAACAGAGCTAAACTGAGAGCTTCTAAGTAAGTCTTTAAACCGTTTTATACTGGATTTTTATATCAGTATCTGTGCATCTTATTCTTTATAGTAGTGTCTATTACATGCAGTTATATGAAAATGAGTGTATACTGTCCCTTTAACTTCGGTCGAATGACTGGAGTGGGAGGGAAGGGAGGAGCTATTTAACAGCTCTGCTGTGGTGCTATTTGCCGCCTCCTGCTGACCAGGAGGTGAATATCCCATTAGTAATTAAGATGATTTGTGGACTCATTGTGTCAAAAAAGAAATACATTTATCAGGTAAGCATAAATTTTCTTTTTCCATAGAGTATGGAAGATTTTCTGTATACTGCTGTGCAATATAGCTGGGGGACCAGCACTTCTTGAAAGCACCTGGTAGTATTCTACATTTGTGGGTTTTTGTCTTTATTTTCAGCATTATTCCTTCAAGCTCACCCTAAATAAGGAGTCCTTTTGTTTGTGTTTTATGTGTGATTTTTTTTTTTGTCTGCCCATTTGTAACTAGCAGCCCTGGTGTTGATAAGTTTGAATATCTTGTGGACTGTATAAGATAGTTAATATATTGATAATCCAGCTACTTGACTTATATTTTATATTATTTTTGTTTTTCATATATATCATTTTGTTTTGTGTATATACAGATACCTACAGTTATTTTCCCAGTACAGAGTGGTCTAATGGTGCCCCCTACTTGTAAATTAATTTTTCTTTTAATAGTCTCCGCTTATTGAACTTCCTTAAATCAAGCGTTTTCTCTGTGATCTGTTTCGTTTTATAGCTGCAACCTCTGGCTTATTGGCAGACGAGCAATGACTAATAAGATAGGGTTTAAAACTGTAAATTGCTTGTAAAGGAAACAATGTTATAAATTCTTAAAGGGACACTGAACCCAAATTTTTTCTTTCGTGATTCAGATAGAGCATGCAATTTTAAGCAACTTTCTAATTTTCTCCTATTATCAATTTTTCTTTGTTCTCTTGCTAGCTTTATTTGAAAAATAAGGCATCTAAGCTTTTTTTTTTTCGTTCAGACTGTGGACAGCATTTTTTTATTGGTGGATGAATTTATCCACCAATCAGCAAGAACAACCCAGGTTGTTCACCAAAAATGGGCCGGCATCTAAACTTAAATTCTTGCATTTCAAATAAAGATACCAAGAGAATTAAGTAAATTTGATAATAGGAGTAAGTTAGAAAGTTGCTTAAAATTGCATGCTCTATCTGAATCACAAATGAAAAATGTGGAGTTCAGTGTCCCTTTAAGTACGTTGGTTTGTCAACATGACTTTAAGAGTAAGAGAACACTAAGTCAACATATATACTGAAGCAATGTTTTTTTATTATTATTATTATTTCTTTTCTGGAAGCAATTTAGCATCATATGCTCCTGACTTAAACAGTTATGAGCAGCTAATAAAAGCAGACGTCCCATCCTGCAAAAACTCATTTCATGGAAGTGACGTCACCGGCTACTGCACCCCCCCCCACACACACACACACACACATACACACACACACATACACACACACACACATACACAGCCACCAAACAATATATTCCTGTCCCCATATAAAGAAAACCAACAGACAAAGCATTAGTGTATACCTACAGCCCTCTCCCGACTATACACATGTTCTTGAAAACCTAAGCATATTTATGCTTGTAATACACACACACAGCGTGCATATCTGCATATGCTTTTACTAACTACATCACACAGACAGTTATATGCAGCAATAATAAAATCCTGCGATCAGCAGTATACAATACACTCACTTCCAGCCCCGAAACAAATCTGTTACCTCACAGATCGCCATATTTAACATTTTAACGCCATTAGGACGTTCCATGCTGTCCTAACTGCGCTGGGCTTTAGCGCCGTTAGGACGGCATGGAACGTCCTGGCTGTTTAGCTGTCCTGAAGCTTCCAGAATGTGATCGAGTCATAGTTTGTGTGCCTAGCGTCATAGGGACGCCCCCTGACCCAATCCCATCATTGAAATCTTGCGATCATGTACACGAGCGCAGGGTCTCAATTTGTTTATATCGGAACGCTGTTCCGATGTAGACCATTAGCCCTGTCATTAAAGGGTTAATTTGGACAAAAACTAATAAAGTTGATATAAAGAGAAGGTAGTGACTAGTTCCCATCCTGGTTAAAGGGCCTGTGATGTCAAAGCAGTCACTTGAGAGCAGCTGCTTAAATGGCTCTGTGTGTAATGCACAGCTGATATGAAGAGGTTAACAAAGTTTCTGGGATATTGTATTTAATTTACAGGCGTCAGGGAGCCGCTATTACAATGCGGGCGACTCCGGGAACTTCCGGGAGAGTTGGGATGTCTGTAAAAGCTTTAATGCTATAAACTTTATTAAACTTAGAGTGATTTTTGGCAACATGGAGATTTGAGCAGGTACAAGTGTATGAGTAACCATCTAAGCCATCTTCTGTTACATTACCTGAAAGGTAAATTGTAAGATTTTATAAATTATAGGTGACTTTATGCATTAATATAGATTCGCTTTGTAAGTATACAATAGTAGTTCATACATTTGATGGCTTTCCTGGGGTATATATTGTACTACCTGTTCAAAATGTTAAAGGGACAGTCTAGTCCAAATTAAACTTTCATGATTCAGATAGGACTTAGAATTCTAAATGACTTTCAAATATACCTTTATCATCAAATTTGCTTTGTTCTCTTGGTAATCTTTGTTGAAAGCTAAACCTAGGTAGGCTCATATGCTAATTTATAAGCCTTTGAAAGCTGCCTCTTATCTCAGTGCATTTTGACAGTTTTTCACAGACACTGCTAGTTAATGTGTGTCATATAGATGACATTGTGCTTACTCCCATAGAGTTATTTATGAGTAAGCACTGATTGGCTAAAATGCAAGTCTGTCAAAAGAACTGTGATAAGGGGGCAGTCTTCAGGGGCTTAGGTACAAGGTAATCACAGAGGTAAAAAGTATAATAATATAACTGTGTTATCACTATTAGGTTAGCTGGAACTTCATAGTCTGTTTGATTACCAGCTAAAATGTACAATTCATGTGCTAAGTGCATCTAATTTTTGGAGAATTCCATTTGCTCATTACTTTATAGTAAACTATGAATCCAGGTTTCAAAGCAGTATTTATTTATGTATTTATATGACTATGAGTGAAGAACTGTTCTGTGTTATTCTGTGCTGTAGTTCTCTCTTCCTCATGTTTATTCTCCATTTATGGAGGGTCCAAGAGTGGCCCTTTTTTTACTATAAAGAGATTTGTAATCCAGTTCTTTCAGTAGAGTTATAAGAATAAATGTATGAAGTATATCACTATTATACCAATATGAAAATGAAACCCCAATTGTTCTAAGTGTTTGTGAAACAGTGTAAGATAATAAGAGACCACATAGTCAGACATTTTTATTTGTTGGCTGTTTTTTGTTCTTATTAAAGGGACAGTCAAGTCCAAAAAAAACTTTAATGATTGAAATAGGGTATGCCATTTTCAAACAACTTTCCAATTTACTTTTATCACCAATTTTGCTTTGTTCTCTTCGTATTCTTAGTTGAAAGCTAATTCTAGGAGGTTCATATGCTAATTTCTTAGACCTTGAAGACTGCCTCTAATCTGAATGCATTTTGACCACTAGAGGGCATTAGTTCATGTGTTTCATATAGATAACATTAAGCTCATGCACGTGAAGTTACCCTGGAGTGAGCACTGATTGGCTAAAATGCAAGTCTGTCAAAAGAACTGAAATAAGGGGTCAGTTTGCAGAGGCTTAGAGACAAGGTAATCACAGAGGTAAAAAGTGTATTTATATAACTGTGTTGGTTATGCAAAACTAGGGAATGGGCAATAAAGGGATTGTCTTTCTTTTTAAACAAAATAAATTCTGGTGTTGACTGTCCCTTTAAATATTCAGTAGTAGAAAAACGAAAGAACCCTGTGATTGCAGCACTTGGTAAACAAAGTGACTATATCACTTGCAGCTTCACAAAACAATATCTAAGTAAATAGTCATGCTCTCACAGTGATACATAATCCATAGGGCACATTCAAAAGCTAAGTGCACCAATCACAACAATTTCCTGTACTA
Source organism: Bombina bombina (assembly GCF_027579735.1). NCBI lineage: Eukaryota > Metazoa > Chordata > Amphibia > Anura > Bombinatoridae > Bombina > Bombina bombina. Next base: position 1,180,992,824 of record NC_069502.1, read on the forward strand.
TATTAATCCTTATTTAATTTGACATAAGTACTTAAAGGTACATAAAAATGTGCAACAAGGCGGTGCTCCAATTAAACATTTTAGATTTTCAGTGATGCTTGCATATAGCTATGTGTTTAACTCCTGCAAAATGGTTAAAACAGGACTCGACAAACCCAGGAACCAGGGAGCCACTGGCTCCTAGAATTTTACCCCTGGCTTCTAACATTTTGGGTTATTCTCCATATATCTATATACAAATACCACTGTATGTCTCCTAAATATTCTTACTGGCTCCTACATTTTTAACAGATTTGTCGACCCCTGGGTTAAAACATGGTTAGCGTTAGCAACAGAGCAGCAATGCATAACTGGGAGCTAGCTGAACACATCTGGTGAGCCAATGACGAGACACATTTGTTTAGTCGCCAATCAGCAGCTAGCTCTTAGTAGTGTGTACTGCTCCTGAGCTTACCTAGGTTTTTTTGATTAACCTATGATTAAGTGCTCAATGGAGCACGAAACTAGTCAGGGCGTTTGCTAGCCTTGTACCGCTTTTTCATGGATGTTCAATAAAGATTTATTTTTTTAGTAGCCCTCTGTTTCCTCTTTAAGTGCTGCTGTAAATTTTTTATATTTTGATTTTTTTTTTTTTTTTTCAAAAAAAGATACCAAGAGAATTAAGTATTTTTGATAATATAAGTAAACTGAAAATTCTCTTAAACTGATGCTGTCTCTGAATTATGCAATATAAGACATAGACTACTTCTGTGCAAAAGTTTTAGGCAGGTATGAAAAAATGTCAATTCATTATCAATTAACAAAATGCAGAGTGAACAGAAGAAAAATATAAATGAGATCAATACTTGGTATGACCACCCTTTGCCTTCAAAGCAGTGTAAATTCTTCTAGGTACTCTTGCACACAGTTTTTTTAAGGAACTCGGCAGGTAGGTTGTACCGAACATCTGGAGAAGTAACCACAGTTCTTCAGGGAATTTAGGCGGCCTCAGTTGCTTCTGTTTTTTAATGTAATACCAGACAGACTTGATGATGTTGAGATCAGGACTCTGTGGGGGCCATGCCATCCCTTACAGGACTCCTTGTTCTTATTTACGCTAAAGATAGTTCTTAATGACTTTGGCTGTACGTTTTGGTACATTGGCATGCTGCAGAATAAATGTGGGGGCAATCAAATTTCTCCCTGATGGTACTGTATGATGGACAAGTATCTGCCTGTACTTCTCAGCATTGAGGAGACCATTAATCCCCAACTCAATTTGCAGAAATGCAGCCCCAAACTTTCATGGAACCTCCACCATGCTTCATTGTTTCCCACAGACACTCATTCTTCTACTGCTCTCCAGCCCTTTTATGAACAAACTGCCTTCTGCTACAGCCAAATATTTTGACTCATTAGTCCAGAGCAACGGCTGCCATTTTTTCTGCACCCCAGTTCCTGTGTTTTCATACATAGTTTAGTCACTCAGCCATGTTTCGATGTCAGAGGTATGGCTTTTTGGTTGCAAATCTTCCAATGAAGACCACTCCTGACCAGACTTCTCCAGACGGTAAATGGGTGTACCAGGGTCCCACTGGTGCTGTGCTCAGTCTTGCCATGGTGTATGACTTTTGACATTAAACTATCTTCCGCAACCTCATCTTGTTAGCAGAGTTTAGCTGTTCCTCACCCAGTTTTATTTCATCTACACAGCTGTTTCTGTTTCAGTTAATGATTACTTTTTAACCTACATATTAAATCTATGATCATTAGCACCTGTTTGGTATGATTGTTTAATCATGCACCTGTCTTTGCGCCAGTGTTCCTAGAAGAGTTGATGTTGTTTTAAACACAAAGGGTGGTCACACCAAATATTTTCATTTGATTTAGATTTTTCTTCTTTCTTCTGTTCATTCAGTTTGCATTTTGTTAATTGATTACAAATAAACAATTAACTATGAACAGTAAGGCGAGCTCATATTAAATTCTATATGCCTATCTCTTTTACCAATATCCTTAAATTTTACATAGCTAGGAGACAGCAGATTTCCTATGTCATGGGCAGATAATTTGCTAAACCACAGCACTAGTGCCCAGAAAGGGGCTTATAATACATTTGCTGGCACTCTGAGCTACCACCACACTGCCTGGTTTCATCAGCTGTATTTGTAGAGCTTGATAAAAAAAAATCTTATGAATCCATGCTATATATAAGCAATTACGCTCAATTTCTTTGTTACATTTAAATACTATTGATTTAAAAGAAAACAATATTTTAATGTTTGTTTTAATATCCCTTTTATAAGCAGAGTATTGAGGTTATTCCCTGGCTCCCACTAGTTATGGGTGCCGCCATGATGAAATTCAGCTTTCAAGACATTGCAGTGCTGATGTGTCTGTCCCTTTAAGTTTAAAATGTTGGAGGTTTTTTGGAACAAACCTACACTGCTCCATCCATATACAAAGCTGTAGATCAGCCATTTCCTAGTTGTTTTGCAGTAAAAGTAGCCTGAAGCATAATTTCTTGTTGCTTCTAACATTTTGCAACACGCATGTAGTAGCTTTTTGACACTTTAACGTGTATTCCAAAAGGTCAACTTCTAACACGTTGATAGTAAATTAATCCCGTAAAGTATTTATGGTGCTGAAATCATCACAGTTTTGAAAAAAATTGTGAATTGATGGGATTAGAACTTAAATCCTGCAGATAAATAGTTGTATTCAAATGACAAAAAAAGAAATAGTTAATTATCCTCTCCCTGCCAGCATAGCTGTCTTTACTTGGCCAGGGGAGACAGCAGCGCTGTAGTGAGTAATCTCAGGGTGTGAGGGAATAGATGATATTGTGGTTTCTCACATTTTTCTGGGAGTTGTTTAAAACAGGTTCTCACCTCTGAATCTGCAGCTGTCCTGGAAGCCTAGGGAATGAGTTTACTGGTGTTGGCACATACTGCCATACCACAATTAAAGGGACAGGCAAGCCTAACATTTTCTTTCATGATTTGAACAACTTTCCAATTTACTTCTATTATCAAATTAGCTTAATTATCTTGTTATCCTTTGCTGAAGGAACAGCTTTGTACTACTGGCAGCTATATGAACACAGTCAGCCAATTACAAGAGACAAATGTGTGCAGGCACCAATCAGCAGCTAGCTCCCACTAGTGTGTAGGATATGTTCATATTCTTTTTCAACAAGGAATACCAAGAGAACAAAGCACATTTGAAAATAGAAGTGAATTTAAAACTGTCTTAAGATTTCATGCTTTACCTGAATCATGCAAGTTTAAGTTTGACTTTCCTATCCCTTTAATATTTATACAATGCCAGATTAACTATACTCTCTGACAATTCAATTCCGGTTATCCATTATATTTGTACAGTACTACAGGTTTTTATTTTTATTTTCTATGTATGAGTGTATTTTCATTTATCTTATTTGTCTCTAATATTACAATGTAATAGTTATTTTCTGCACCAAAATAATTCTGTATTGTTTAATTCTTTAATATATTTTTTTATATAGCTCTCCATCTTTTGTTTTACAATCACATTGCACTGAGACACTGGCAAAATAGATCACACTATTCAAACTGTATAATAAATTCAAGCACTGATACTCGGATAACATTACCATCCTTGCAGGCTCGCATGTAGTGAACCTGTCCGCCTGCAATTGTCCCGTGCGATGTTGCATTGCACGGTGATATTTAACATTGCACAAGAGGATTCTTGTGCAATGTCACCTCTCTGCTCAGGCGCAACCTACACTAGAGTAGGGCATGTTAATCACACTGAACGTGCGAGTGTTGGGGGTATTGATCTCGCCACTTTTGAGGTGTTGGAGAAAAAAAGAAGCGGTTTTAGCTTGTTAAATATGTGAAGCAGGCTCGTTCCACAGCCGAAAAAGCTGTAAAAGCAACTTGGTAAATTTACCCCTCAGTTTTGTTCTCGATAGATAGATATACACACATAGATATACACAATATACACATATAAATACACACAAACATATATGTGTGTGTACGTTTTTCCCCTTGGAGCATCTTTGCTGGCTCCAGTCAGAGTAACACATAGATACTCAGGATAAGATGGATGAAGCCTTTAGTGCTTTTTTATTTTTCTCTTCCCAATGATGAAAAGTGGGGTGTGAGCTTTACTTGATGTTCTAGTAATTATTTATGCAGTTAATTCATTTGCTTATATAACAATGGACATATAGAACATGGATTGAGTTATCCGTCTGTGTATTACTAATTCTGATGGTTTTACCTTTTAATAGAAACATAGAATTTGACAGCGCCGGCACAGGTGCGAAACGCGTCAGTTAGCATTCACCCTTTGTACATGTATCTTTTAACATATGTTGACATAAAGGAATTATTTTAAAATGATCATCTGACTCAGGTGCCACTATATTGTCATTCACTTCTGGTTTTGACGGCGTGTTACACCTCAGTTTAGGCTAACAGCTCCTCCTGGTTTCAGCTCCACAGCAGTAAAGGATCATAAGCAATGTCTGGAGCAGAATACAGGATCACTTGTAAGAACCAGAAGCCCATCAAGTCTGCCTTATTTCTATCTGACGTGCAATCTTAAAGGGACATTATAGAGAAAAAAATGATATGAGCATGTCATTGTGTCTTTATCAATCCTGCCAATCTATGTGTTTAATCCCTGCAAATGGGTTAAACAAACACATAGTTAAAGTGCCAATGGGAAACTTCAGAACACTGCTGGTTCTTAGTTGGAAACTGATGTTGAGCCAATCATGCATGACACAACTGTGCAACTAACAATTCTGATTTGCTCAGTGGCAGTTTCCACTCTGGACCAGCAGTTCCCGAGCAGCACTTTAACTATCTGTTTAACCCGTTTGCATGGATTAAAAACACATAGATTAGCAGGTTCTCTGTGGCTCCTTAGCAGAACTTTAACTATTTAACCTTTTAATTCATAGCCAGGTTAGCCATATGTGTATCCAGGGCATTCTTGCATTTCCCTTTCTGTAATAGAAGCTGACATTACTAATAAAACTCTGACCATGCACAGAATAAACCCAGCGCTAGCAATCCCACCTCAGGGAGAGGACAGTAATATCACTTGTCACAAAGAATCTTGTTTAGTGAATGAATCACTCACTTTTTACCTTACAAATAACTTAATGTTCATCCATTTACTAATGAATTCATTTGTGCTGTTCAGATAAAGGATGGTAAAAAACAGAATTCAGTAGGGAAATGCTTTTTGTGCCCATAATTCTTTTATTTAACTTTTTTTATTTAGAATATGATTTTACTTTTAATTTAGCAATTATTCTTTCTTCAACTATTTGTAATAGGAGATGCTAGATTTGTGTGTATGTGAGTGTCTGTCTATTTATCTAATCTGTCTAATCTATCTATAAACACGGAGGGGGACTGCAATCTCACACTGGAGTAGGTTTACATCGCATGACACCAGCAGCACTCACATCTCCGGGTGCTCACCAGCACTCACAGAGGTATAAATCCAGAGACTCTGGCAATTACATATAATTTATTAAATTGATATAGTTTGTTAACCTGTATTGCAAAAATTATGAAATATGAATAATAGACCATTCTGCTGTATGACACTCATATTTAGGGTTTTTACATCTATGTTGAATTCTCTTCCCTTGAAATATTTGGTACTTTTTTCTTAATAACATTTTGTACAACATTATCAGTAGTACCTGTTTGTAAACGTACATTTGTTATTCATTATTACTTGCGCTCTCCCTTAACCACATGTAAAAGAGTGTTTTGGAATGGAATTTGACTACATTTCTCCGTCTTCTCTTTGATCTTTGCAAACAGTGAATAGCTTTTTATGGTAGAAAGCCTGTTTAGGGGGTGCATAGATGACTTGTTTGGGGCAAGTCATGACATTGGAATGTAGGGGTTAATAGCTAACTCTTTAGTGAATCATCCATAAATCAGTCAGGAAGTGGGAATAGATCCCTTGATATGTGATGATTCCCAGAGGGAACAAACTACCTGAGGGGCTCCCACACTGTGTTTTATCTTGGCATGCAGAAGGTGGTGTGACTCATCCGGGGAAGGGTCATCTACTCACAATCGAAAGATCTTAGATTATTTACAAAAGATTAGAACATTCCATAATTTATTCAGAAAAGCTCCCTGGGTGGCTAAACTGAGCTTGCTGTCTTTTTACCCCAAAACATATTTCATGGGTAATGAGTAATTTGTAATAGATGAAATATTTCTAAATGTTGGGGTCTAACTTGAAATTCTATAAAGAAAAATTAAATTTTTTTTGTATTATTGAAGTATCAAATATAGCAAGCTACAGAATACCAATCCAGTCTAAACATAATACAATTGTATAATTAGTATTACATTATTTAAAAATATTAATAAAAATGAAAAAAGTAAAAAAAAAAAACATGTTGTATATCAATAAATCACTTCGATTGGAACTTTAAGAATTAGTAAACCATAATTTCAGTTTATAAATGACCCTTTTTGTCCAAATTTCCCATCAAAATGTGTGTACAGTCTCTTGTTCCTCAAATATACTGTTGTCCTTTTAAAAAATGGTCTAATTTGGGACGCAAATAGAGCATTGAACTATTTTCATCAGATTGAATGTTTTGATGCATTTTATGCCAGTCCAAAAGCTTTGAGTTTTTGTTTTTTTAATTCAGAAAACACAATCCTATTTCTGTATAGAAGAGAGACGGACCATATATTGAAATACTCTGTAGGCTCTGTAGAAATAGACAATAGTGTTGCATTCACTATTCTAGTGTGTTCTGTTTCATTCATTTGATTTATTTTGATTTAATATAGATTCACATAATTTGTTTTTATTTTATGTTTTCATTTTTATTTTATTTTTACTTTAAAAGGACACGAAACACAATTTTGTTCTTTCGCGATTCAGATAGAGCATGACATTTTAAATAACTTTCCAATTGATTTCTATTATCATGTTTTTGTTCTTTTTGTATCTTTTGTTGAAAAGTATACCTAGTTGGGCTCAGAAGCTGCTGATTGCTAGCTGCACATTTATGCCTCTTGCTATGAGCTCTCAGCTAGCTCCCAGAAGTGCATTGCTGCTCCTTCAACAAAAGATAACAAGAGAATGAAGCAAATTAGATCATAGAAGTACATGGGAAAGATGGTTAAAATGGTATGTTCTATCTGAATCATAAAGGGAAAAAAATGGATTTTCATGTCCCTTTAACAAATGAAATATATAATCAGAACCTCAGGGATAAATAATCCATATAAACAAACAGTATAGAATGTATTATTAACATATTACAGATAAACTGCTATTGTTTTGTGCTGTGAATCCTCACTGTGTCAGAACTTGCAGACATTTCTTCCATTTCGTTGTTACTCTGCCTGCAAAACACTACTATATATATTATATCTGGAAACTATTATATTTTATTCTGATATCAGTCTAATTCCTAGTGAGATCTGGGCTAGAATAATTCCAAAACTATTTAAAAAAAGAGAGAGAAGATATCAATCTTTTTCCATTTTATTCTACGATAATGAAAATATTAATAGTCCAAGCAATTGTTTTAATATTTATTATAGTTAAAATTCTGCAAATAAATTAATTTGCCACTTAAAGGCTAGATTACAAGTGGAGCAAATTCGACAGTTTATGGGCGCGCAATAAATATTCAGCCATTACAAATGGCTTGTTAATGCTACCGCAAGCTCACAGTAGCAATTAGCGCTCAGAATATTAACCAGGGATTAGATCTCTGGTTCATTTTCAAAAAGTGCCCCAATTGGCTCTAAAATAAAGTATTTTAGTTTTTTTATTAAAATAAAAAAGTAGCATTTTGGGGGGGGGGGGGGGGGTTAAAAGTCGGGGGGGTTGTTAGAAGAAAAAGAATGGCACTGAAAAGTGTTTTTACATTGTGGTATATGGGAACTGTGTGTTCCCTGTAAATATATATTTATTTGCTTATATACATATATGTATATACACATAGTAACACATAAAATATATGTATATACACATAGTAACACATAAAATATATGTATATACACATAGTAACACATAAAATATATGTATATACACATAGTAACACATAAAATATATGTATATACACATAGTAACACATAAAATATATGTATATACACATAGTAACACATAAAATATATGTATATACACATAGTAACACATAAAATATATGTATATACACATAGTAACACATAAAATATATGTATATACACATAGTAACACATAAAATATATGTATATACACATAGTAACACATAAAATATATGTATATACACATAGTAACACATAAAATATATGTATATACACATAGTAACACATAAAATATATGTATATACACATAGTAACACATAAAATATATGTATATACACATAGTAACACATAAAATATATGTATATACACATAGTAACACATAAAATATATGTATATACACATAGTAACACATAAAATATATGTATATACACATAGTAACACATAAAATATATGTATATACACATAGTAACACATAAAATATATGTATATACACATAGTAACACATAAAATATATGTATATACACACATAAACAAATAATATATATGTATATACACTTATAAACAAATAATATATATGTATATACACATAAACAAATAAATATATATGTATATACACACATAAACAAATAATATATATGTATATACACATAGTAACACATAAATATATATGTATATACACACATAAACAAATAAATATATATGTATATACACACATAAACAAATAAATATATATGTATATACACACATAAACAAATAAATATATATATGTATATACACATATAAACAAATAAATATATGTATATACACACATAAACAAATAAATATATATGTATACACACATAAACAAACAAATAAATATATATGTATATACACATATAAACAAATAATTTATATGTATATACACACATAAACAAATAAATATATATGTATATACACATATAAACAAATAAATATATATGTATATACACATATAAACAAATAAATATATATGTATATACACACATAAACAAATAAATATATATGTATATACACATACAGTATAAACAATATATATGTACAGTATATAATCATATACATATAACATTTTCTGCCCATCACTGTGCAACTTACCCCCTTCGCTGCAATAGTTCTCATGCCATTTTGACACTTTTGAGTGCTAAACAATTGTGCTATCGTCCTGTCTTTTTTTATGTCAGACCAATATATATGAAGAACATCACATATATTCCTTTATTTGAGCACAATATCACATAAAGAGCATTCATTATTTTCTCTGGTAGTTAATCATTATCAGTGTGTGAGTAATAATTGTATATGGAAGAACTATTAGCTCTGTACGTGATTTAAGGTAAACTATATTACCTTTGTTTACTTAGGTCCAGATAACTAGTGGAGCTCAAACATTTGCGTGCAAGCGATAAGGGGTTTATTGCGGGTGTTTGTACTCGCTCTGTTTATTGTTCGTATTAAGAGTTGAAAGTAAACATGATCGCTTGAGCACAATCACGATTTACACTGGAATGATAACTGGTTAACTGTTGTGCGAAACAAAAAATACATTACAAAGTATAGTTACACTCATAATAACACTATCTAATAAAATGATTTAAAGAATATATTACATAAAAAAGTTATAAGGTCTCAAAGATATGAGGTCTCAGGTGTACATATGTATTTACAGACATACATATAAACATACATATAAACACTTAAATATTTACACATATATAGATATATATAGATTATGTGTGTGTGTGTGCGCATTGAAGCCCTTTGCAATTAAGTAGATGAAAACATGTAAAAGCATATTAATGCAAAAATCCTGTTTACTAAAGGTTTTAACTATGTATTTCACATTGCAATGTTCTGCACAGAGCAGAATATGTTCTATGTATTTCTAATTAGATATTCCTACATATATCTGTATATATCTATACCTACATTGTAACAAAATACAATTAGATTTATGTAGAAATATTTATTTATGAATAAATAGAAGATATTCTTCTACGTTAAGAACAAACATTGGAGTGTGAAATAATCATATTTTCATGTTGGGTTAGCGCACATGAGAATATGCAACTGTGTTTGAGCAAGAGTGAGGTGTTTTTCCACTTTTTTTTCTCCATTGCCTTCTATGGTGGAATATGTGAATATGCACGCGATATTGTAAGTTCGTCTTTTTGGGCTTGTCCGGTTAGCGCCCATGCGAAAACAGCATATGTGCTTATGCCACTAAAACACAAAAACCCGAGATAACTTTTACTAGTATATTGTAAAAATGCTTCTATTTCTAATTGAAATGAACACATGCACCTTTCTATCCCTTTAATTTTGACTGACTCTTTTTAATTAGGCATGGGCATTCAGCAGCTTCATTATCTGCCGAATGCAGAAGTAGGTAGCTACTCGTGGTGTGGGATTTAGTTTTGTGAAAGATCCCCACCTCTGTGCAAAATCAAGATCTTAGTGTGGGGATCTTTCACAAGCATAAATCCGGCACTGAAAATAGCCAAAGTCCACGAGCAACCGCCTACTTCCTCATTCATCAGCTAACAAAGCTGCCGAATGCCCATGTCTACTTTTTTATTTTTCCCTTTAAGAGCCATATATTAGTACAATTATCAAAACAGGACCAGAAGATTTTCCTCGTATCTACAACCACATGTTTAAAATACAAGGCAACATAGACACATAAGTAATCAGTATCTGATTCAGAGTCTCACAGCAGCCAAACCTCCCATCGTTCACCTGATGCCATGGGTGTAGATGAAGGCATCAAATGGGCTGGGCCAGGACTGAAAGGGCAGGGTCACATGTGTTCTGTGGGTGGGGGTTGGTCAGTGGATTTAAGGCGTTTCTTGGTTTCACTTTGGAAACCAGGACATTTTAAAGGCAAAACTACAGGAGGGACAGCGGGCAGAATTCTCACACCGTAACAATCTTGCTATATACAAGAGGGTTGAGATCTCTAACCATTGCTGTTTCTAGAAAATAGAAAAAGGATTCTGTGCATTGTCCTTTGTATAATTTTCTTCTTAAACAGGAAGAGTCCACAGCTGCATTCATTACTTTTGGGAATTCAGAACCTGGCCACCAGGAGGAGGCAAAGACACCCCAGCCAAAGGCTTCAAAACCTCCCCCACTTCCCTTTTCCCCCAGTCATTCTTTGCCTTTCGTCACAGGAGGTTACAGAGAAGTGTCAGAAGTTTGAGAGTCTCTTATGGAGGGTAGTACTCTTTGAAATTGGGACTGGAGTTTTAAGTAATCCTATCAGTCTCTCAGTGAGAGCATGGATGAAGGTTAGAGTCCGGAGATGCAAGCTCCTTGGCAATCAGTGTTGACAAGTTTTGCTCCCTGCCTTTATTCACTCAAGTCCATGTAAGAAGTGAGGCTGCTATCTGTCACACTTGAAGGGCCATGTTCCTGTTCCACCATGCAGATTCCGGTAAGATGGTTTCATTTTATTTCATTATGTGAATGTAATGGTAACGAGAGAAGGTATGGTCCCAGTGGGACTCCTTTTATCTTAAAATAGGAATCATGGGTTAATATCTCCTGAGGGGGGTTATTGAACAGAGGGGACTTTAATCATGTTTGTTATGTGGTTCTATCTGCTAATGGGTAGTAAGACTTTGGCTCATGGCTTTTCGGAACATAACGGCCTTATCATCAATTGGCACGATTTCTTTAGATTTGCACGCTCTTTTTGTGACTGGCATGGTGCACCTCGTGACCGGGTGCAGTTACGTTGTTTTCCACTTCCGTATGCTGACTGTGTGGCGACAGAGAGAGTCTGCTCATTGGTTGTCCGGTTCACAGGAGGTGGTGAGTGCCCCAGTCTTTGGGTGTGTAAAAAAGGTGCCAGTTAGTGTTTGTCTTTTTTGTAATCTCAAGATTATGGAGGATACTTATATTTTAGACACGGATGTCTCCGATGCGTCATGTGATGAATATGAAATGACCCGGGTTATCCATGCCCATCAGTTATGTTCCGATTGCCGTTCTAGAGTACACTCTTCTCCTGACTCAGGGACCTTAGAGTGCATTGAGCCATCCGCCCCAGAGGATTCTATGTCCGGTGAGGGGCGTGCCCCAGAACCTTCCTTTGCTTTGCAAGCAGGTGTCCCTATGGCCTTTACTCCTTCTCCAGAAGGTGGCTTGTTTCCTCCAGAGGTTACGACACGGTTCTGCAGGGCCATATCTATGGCCCTGGCTCACTTATATCTCCCAAGTGAAATATTTTTAAGGTACTGTCCGTGTTCTGTCAACCAGGGCCCGTCGGGCGTAGGATCGCCTTATTCAGTTCGGCCTTCTGGGGAAGCGTCGGCCTCTGAGGCTTCAGGGGCCCCATCCTCGGGGCCAGGGTCATTTATCAATCCGGCGAGGAATAATTTCGCCTTCCGTTATAGGCTGACACGTCTTCGTGTTCTACTAAGGCATGTTTTGGCGGTGCTAAAGGATCCCAGTCCTAGTGGGCCGAGGAATACGAGGCCTTAGATGCCGGATGGCAAGCTGGGTTAGACTTTTGGGGATGAAGATAATCTCCTTGAAGTCTCTGTTTTTCTTTCTTTTATGTATCAGTTCCAGTTCTGAGCTTGGGTGAATGGGGCCTCTGATCGGCTGGTCCTATTGGCGTACCCATTCACCTTGGGCGTTCACCCGCGGGTGTTGCCTTACTTTTATTTTGATCCGGTGAGGATGTATTTAATTTGTTTTTAATAAGCTCATGTCTGATATAAATTCCGTTTTGGGAATGTTCTTTCTCTGGAACTGGCACTTTTGGTTAGGAACGAAGTTATGTTCTAATTAATATTATCAAACCTTTGTGTCAATTTTTCTTGGACCTTAGACAGTTTTAGGGTGCCCTTATACCAGGCAGGTAATGAGTGGGCGCTATCTGCTATTCCTTGGGTTCATATCACCCTCGTGGTGCTGATTATCCTGTCGGATTCTGAATGTCACTTGGCCTATCAATATGGACTCCGGGCTCGGATCCTATTATGAGGTATGAGGCCTAGTGCGTAGAAAAACAAAAACCAGCAAAGAGAGAGTGGGTGGATTCCACACTAAAAATGAATGAATGAGTAAGTAAAGTCCTGGCTCTCGGACTATGGGTATATGTATACCCTATAGTGCGCACTGGAGAGAGGGGTTGCTTCCCTTACAGTGGATAGGATATTAATAGGGACCGACCATACATATGTAATATCCCATTTCTCAGAAAGGTAAACAGTAGTAACTCTTGACAGCAGAAAAGGTGTCTCACCACCTAGCAAGAGTCCGCATAAACTTACTACAGGTTCCGGACACTCCGTACCTCTGTCTTATAGAAATCCACAGGACCAGGCTGTGTAGCAGCGGTGACTTCGATCGGCTCCTAAACCAGGTCGGGAGGCGTGTTGTCTGCACGCTAACGTCTGTACGTCACGGATCGATATCTCATGCTGCTCCGATCAGAGGGCCAATCCAGGTGGCAAGGGGTGTGTCACTTGTATGCAGTAAGGATGACGGCTTGATTCGCTGTAATGTGATGTCACAAGGTATCCTTCCCGAACAGATGAATTGCTGTAGGTTATAATGGTCAAGGACTTATAATCCAATTGTCACAGGTGAAGCAAATCCAAGTGCCATATATAGCGTATAGCGATTTGTAGGGAACTACCAACATTCCTCTCAATCCAGGAGCCTATTCATCACAGTGGAGAAGGGACTTGGCAGGGAGCCGTACCGCTAATATCAGGCTATAGAAAACCATACCATAATGAGGAAGCAAAAGCGGACGGCTGAAATTCAGTGAAATAAAAGTCCTTTATTTGAAGAAATCTTTAAAAACAAGTGGTCAAAAAGCAGAAAGTGCATGTTCAGAGCGCACACATAAGCACCAAGGGATAGGCTTGCTTACGCGTTTCGGCTGTAAGCCGTAATCATAGCATAGGTGAGCCTACTCCAGGTGCAATTTATACACATATTAATTACAGTGACGTCAGTAAAACCAAAGGGAGTTTAAAACAAAGTCACTCCTCTTAAAGTGCTAACTAGATTTAGAAGTGCTTGTTACTGGCCACAGTCCTGTACAAGATATATACTACTACATGTCAATAATATAAATCAGGTTTAAAGAATAGTACAAGGGCAGACCATAGCAAATAGGGGTATATACATATACATAGTACATACGTGATGATAAAGAATCGTGAGCCGCTAAGTTATACTACTACATGTGTTCCCATGGATATCTTAATATCCTGCATGTATTCCAATGGATCAAACATCATGATACCTTAATAACGAAAAGTGTATGCTCATATATAAAACACCAAATGTAGTTAGTAATGTAGTATTATAGTTAAATGGAATATCAATGTACATGTATGTATGCTCATACATACAACACCAAATGTTGTTAGTAATGTGGTATTATAGTTAAATAGAATATCAATGTACATGTATGTATGAGCATATTACAGTGTAAACACAGACATCATGGCACATGTTAATATTCGTGGTAATATCAATCTTATGTTGTGATTTTAGGGTTTAAGGTGCTGTGGGTCCCCTCATCTTGGACAGTGTAAACCCTACTCCCAATAATTGATAAGATCAAATTCGGAGTTAAGTCCATAGGGGACTCTAGTCCCTAATTTGAAGATCCACAGCATCTCCCTTTTCCCCAACATCACATCCCTATCTCCTCCTCTCTTGGGGTATGGGATCATGTCAATGGGTTGCCAGGAGAAGCAGGTAAGGTCTTGATTGTGTACTACTGCAAAATGGTTCACCAAAGGGGTAGTAGCCTTGCCAACACGTATAGTGGAAAGATGTTCCCTCATTCGTGATCTAACATCCCTGGTTGTGAGTCCTACATATTGCTTACCGCATCGAGTGCAAGTGATGCAGTACACAATATATGTAGATGTACAATTGAGACAGAAATTGATGTCATATACCTTCCCTGTAACAGAGGACCTAAAGGTATCCGATATAGTCAAATAGTCACATGCACCACATCTGGAGCTGCCACATCTGTAGGAGCCTTTGCTTGTGAGCCATGAGCTAGCCTGGGATGGTGATTTCTTAAGGACTGTGGGTGACAATATATTGCCTAATGTGCGGTTCCTCCGATAGGAGCATCTCACACCTTCCTGTACACATCCTAATAATCTCTCATCTGCTATAAGCATTTTAAAATGATGTTTCACAATTTTACATACATCTGCATACTGTGAACTGTAATCAGTTACAAAAGTGACACCTTTGTGTGTCTCTACAGTTTTGGATCTATTTTGTAATAGGTCCGATCTATGTATTTTGGAAACATCATTAAAGGCCCTGTTCACAGTTTTACGTTGGTAACCTCTCTGCAAGAGGCGCTTGTGAACTTCCTTCATTTGAGCTCGGCCCTCCAAATCATCAGTGCAGTTTCTTTTTGCCCTGATGAGCTGACCTTTGGCAATAGCGTATGGAACATGTTTGGGGTGGCAACTACTTGCATGTAACAAGGAGTTGCCGGAGATTGGTTTCCTATACAGGCTAGAATAGATTCTACCTTCCCTGCTACCCCTTAGGGTTATGTCCAGGAAATTAATCTTGACCTTTTGGATCTCGTACGTGAATTTTAGGCCTATCGTGTTGGAGTTAATGTTTAGTATAAAATCTGTCATAGCAGTCTCACTTCCACTCCAGATAAAGATCAAATCGTCGATAAAGCGACGAAAGAATATAATCTGGGACTTGTGGACATTTCTATCTCCAAAGACGTGGGACAGCTCCCACCAACCCATAAACAGGTTGGCATAGGAGGGGGCAAACTTAGCCCCCATAGCTGTCCCACGCCTCTGGAGACAGAACGTGCCCTCAAATTCAAAGAAATTATGGGTCAAAAGGAAGCGGGTAACCCTCAACACAAAGGTCTGAAAATCTTGAGAGAGGTCAGACCATTCCTGTAGGAAAAATGCAATAGCCTCTACTCCTCTATCATGAGGGATAGAGGAGTATAGGGCTGTGACATCAATAGTCACCCAACTATATAAGTCACTGTCCCACTTTACATCATCAACCAAATTGATCAAGTGTTTAGTGTCTCTCAAGAAGCTAGGCAAAGCTTCAACAAAGGGATTGAGTACCATATCCAACCACTGGGAAAGGTGCTCAAAAAGAGACCCAATCCCGCTGACTATAGGGCGGCCCTGGACATTATCAAGGGACTTGTGGACCTTCGGGAGGTGGTGGAACACCGGAATCACCGGGCACTCCACAAAAATGTATGCTGCTGTTTCCTGATCCAAGAAACCTTGTTCCACCCCATCATCCAGAAGGTCCTTCAACTCCCTTTGAAAACGTTTAGTGGGATTACTAGAGAGTGTCATATAAGAATCAGCATCATTTAGTTGTCTTAGAGCTTCATTCATATAATCCATCTTATTTAATATCACCACTGAGCCACCCTTGTCAGCATTACGCACTACGATATCTCTATTGTTAGACAGTTGTTCGAGTGCTGTTTTTTCCACTATACTTAAATTTTGTTCATTTCTTTTCCTAGACCTGGCTAGAGCTGTTAGATCTCTTTCAACCCTTCCAAAGAAGCCCTCCAAGATACCACCCCTACTATGTATGGGGTAAAACTTAGAGGGCCTCTTTAGCCCCTTTATACGGGTAACACCTTCTTGATCATTTGACCTAGTGCTCTCTTTCATTAGGCTGTTGAGAGAAATAAGATCACATGATTCCATAAATGGAAGATCAGTGTTAAGATCAGTGTTAACCCATTTCTTAGGGGTGGGGTTCTCTAGTGTGGT
Source organism: Bombina bombina (assembly GCF_027579735.1). Lineage (NCBI taxonomy): Eukaryota > Metazoa > Chordata > Amphibia > Anura > Bombinatoridae > Bombina > Bombina bombina. Next base: position 1,181,009,670 of record NC_069502.1, read on the forward strand.
AGTGTTAGTGTCTGAAAAATGACCTTTCAAAGTAATGTTTCGGATAAGCCGGTTTACATCTATGATAGTTTTGAATAAATTGAAATCAGTTGTAGGAACAAATCCCAATCCGAGTCCAAGTACCCGTAATTGGGCTTCAGACAACTCATAGTCTGAAAGATTAATGACACAACTCATTTGTATTTTGTTTGTCTGTTGTCCCTTAGTTTGTACCCCTGCCTCCCCGGTCTTGTCTTCCCTCCTCTGTCCGGGTTGGTCTGGGGCAAGGAAAAAACCTGCTCCAACTGTGATTGTTCCCCTTCTAGTCTGGGAGGAAAGCCACTACCATTGGTGGCTATTGGTTCTACTATAGTGGTCGGTACATTGCTAGGACAATATTTACTTGCCACAATTATGTTCGATGTCTGTATGGGTGTAGTAATGGATCTAACAATTTCCCCATGGCTGATTACTTGGGCGACAGGGTGTGTTGTAGGGGTACTCTTAAGTATACTTTTTACCCCACTAGTGGAAGCTGCCTCATCTCCACTGGTACCTGACCCATCATCCCCTGATTCAGCCTCTGTGTCTGAGAATCTAACCTGTTGTTGTCTACCTGATCCCCTTCTATTTCTACGGCCCCTGTTTCCCCTATTTCTATTTTGTGCTCTCCTGTTAAGGGAACGTTTACTTTTATTCCATATGTATACTGAATTGGTGTTATAATCAGTTTGATCACGTATGTACTTAGCATGTTTAATATCAATTACCTGTTTCTTAATACTAATCATCACATCTCTTAGTACAACATCAAATTTGCCATAATCAACCTCATTTCGTCTAGAGTTCAACTCTAATTGTAACAAACCTATCTCTTCTCTAACCAAACTGAGGAGCTTGGTTTTAAAGTCACATAGTAAAGCCATAAGTCTTAAAGAGCAGTCCGATAAAATGTCGTTCCAGGCCTCCATAAAATCTTTATCTTCTGTGTCAAAAGTAGGGAACTTATTAACCCTCAGGCCACGCGGTATGATTTGTATTTCAATGTACTTGCTCAAAGACCAGATATCCCACTGCAATTTAATTTCCTTTATTTTGAGTCTTTCAATGTCATCAAATAGCTCACTCAAGGTAGAGAAGGACTTGTCTGTTGAAAAAATCCTAGATAGTTCAGGACCTGGATCAGTAACAGTCTCTGAAGGTAGTAACGAATAAAACTGTACTAATTGACCACCTTGGTTTCCCTGCATAATGGAATCTCCCCACAGGTGTAGCCTGATTACACCTAAAATACAAAAACCAGCAAAGAGAGAGTGGGTGGATTCCACACTAAAAATGAATGAATGAGTAAGTAAAGTCCTGGCTCTCGGACTATGGGTATATGTATACCCTATAGTGCGCACTGGAGAGAGGGGTTGCTTCCCTTACAGTGGATAGGATATTAATAGGGACCGACCATACATATGTAATATCCCATTTCTCAGAAAGGTAAACAGTAGTAACTCTTGACAGCAGAAAAGGTGTCTCACCACCTAGCAAGAGTCCGCATAAACTTACTACAGGTTCCGGACACTCCGTACCTCTGTCTTATAGAAATCCACAGGACCAGGCTGTGTAGCAGCGGTGACTTCGATCGGCTCCTAAACCAGGTCGGGAGGCGTGTTGTCTGCACGCTAACGTCTGTACGTCACGGATCGATATCTCATGCTGCTCCGATCAGAGGGCCAATCCAGGTGGCAAGGGGTGTGTCACTTGTATGCAGTAAGGATGACGGCTTGATTCGCTGTAATGTGATGTCACAAGGTATCCTTCCCGAACAGATGAATTGCTGTAGGTTATAATGGTCAAGGACTTATAATCCAATTGTCACAGGTGAAGCAAATCCAAGTGCCATATATAGCGTATAGCGATTTGTAGGGAACTACCAACATTCCTCTCAATCCAGGAGCCTATTCATCACAGTGGAGAAGGGACTTGGCAGGGAGCCGTACCGCTAATATCAGGCTATAGAAAACCATACCATAATGAGGAAGCAAAAGCGGACGGCTGAAATTCAGTGAAATAAAAGTCCTTTATTTGAAGAAATCTTTAAAAACAAGTGGTCAAAAAGCAGAAAGTGCATGTTCAGAGCGCACACATAAGCACCAAGGGATAGGCTTGCTTACGCGTTTCGGCTGTAAGCCGTAATCATAGCATAGGTGAGCCTACTCCAGGTGCAATTTATACACATATTAATTACAGTGACGTCAGTAAAACCAAGTGCGTAGATCCAACGCTTCTGAGAGGAAGGTTGGGAGTTATATAGGTTGGCCTTTTTAGGGGCCTACGGCCACTCCACCCTGATTCTGCTAGATCTCGTCTGATCTTGGAAGCTAAGCAGGGTTGGGCCTGGTTAGTACTTGGATGGAATCCAGGTGCTACAATTTGCTTGAGTTACGTGAACGACTTTTTCACAACTTCATTGGGGTTCCTAAAGGTCCCTGGGAACCTGGAACCGTAGTTTTCCACTCCTGTAGAGTTTGGAGATGTGAATGACCTCCGGAGGTCTGGTATTCCGGGTGATGGACAAGTTACGTCTTCGCTTGCTGTATTTTCCGGATGTCGACTCTTGTAGCCTAGTCGCATTCCTTTTGCGCTGGCAGAGTTTACTTTCCTATTTTGGGTTGATCATCTGTTCTGGAAGTGCGGAGCATGTCCTCCTTCCTTTTTTTTCTCAGCGTTTCATTTGCTCCAGTACGTGAAGTGCAGGGGTCACCCTGCCTTTTCTGCCGGAGCTGCGAGGCTCCCATTGTTATTCCTGTTGCAGGGATTTCGGGAGACCGATCCGGTAAGGATTTCTTGAGACTGTTGTCTTCTCAATCTAAGAACTGCCCCTTGTCATACCATGGTCTTTAGACTCTTGGGTGCTATCCTTCGACCTTGCAGATCTAGCTTTTTGGGCTTGAGGGTAGGAGGTCGTGGTCAGTCACAGACTTTTGCCATTCTGGAGTCTGGGAAATGACCTTCCTCTTCACCAGAGTATGTATCAGGTCATTTGGCCTGTCTTCACAGGATAGCCTTGCGATCCGAGGGTACTGGTTACCCATTTCTTCAACTGGTCAGGAGTTTTTTCAGACTCTTGAGTTTGAGGCTGTTGCTAGGTAATTTAAGTCTACGGACTTTAGATGGTGGATGGCTCTGTCTTGGGTGCGCTCCTACCATGGGAGGCAGCTGATAGATTCCTCAGGAAGTTAGATCTTTTGGTTCTGTTTTTCGAGGAATCTAGCTTAGAATCACGTCTCTTGCCTGGAACGGGCATGGACGGTTCTGCTTAACCTATGGGTTTGGTTCCCCCACGTGTACTTTCAGGATGGGGTTTCTGACTCTAATGGGAGATTACTGTCTGCCTGAGGCTAAAGTTTGAGGACTCTCTGACGGGGCCCTACTTGTCTTCTGGGACATCTGTGCTTCCTTGTAGACTCCAGTTGTCATTTCAACTGGGCTGGCGATATTGGCTGAAGGGTCTCTCCTATATTGGTAGGGTGGTTACCGTTGCTTTGCTCCCTTTTTTCTTCTTGCCTAGGGTGGGGGATGGGTTCTTGCCTGTTCTCATTGACTTAGAAGTACCTCAGTATCTGTGAAGGCCCGTGGGTCCTTGTTTTTCTTGCCTCGTAGGATTTTTTCCCTTCCTGGCGTACTTAGAATCACAGAATTGGATTCTGGTATTAGGATGCTGGGGTCAGAGTACTTCTTCCCTGGGGGAGTGTTCCTTCTTCTGGAAGGCTGCAGTGTAGGGGTTTTCGGACCTGAGCACGAAGTTACCTGTCATGGCTCATGGAGCATGCCAGTTTTAGTAGCGGTCAGAGTTCTACTCTGGGGTTTTGATTCATTGTAGATCCATCCTTTTTCTTCAGACGGTCTGGGACTCGTGTCTTAGGTCTTTAACTAGCCTTTGGGCTGGGATCGTTATATTAGTGGGAATGTCAGGGATTGGTTTGCTCTGTGCAGTATTGACGGTTTACTGTTATTGAGTTTGTCCTCCCCTTCGGGGAGGGGACTCTTGATACCCATCTCTTTACTGGTGGTGTCTGCCGCTGGGATGGGACGCTCCTTGGAGACCAGATATTTCTGATTGGGAGCTGTTGTCGAGATTTTTTGCGGCGCTTCTTGGTGGAATGAGTTCCACAATGGCTTAGGGTCAGTTTACTGCCTGGAGATTGGTTATCACGAGTTCTTGTTTACAGGTGGCTGTGTTTTCTTGGAGAGCTCTTTTTTTTGACTGCTAGGACAGTTATCCTGTCTCTGCTTGTCTAGGCTTGTCTAACCTGATGGGTTTGGCCTGGCTATGATGTAATAGGGAACTTGCAGTTTTCTGAAACACCATCGCCTAGATTTAGAGTTCTGCGTTAGCCATCAAAACCAGCATATGGGGGTCCTAACGCTGGTTTTGGCCGCCCGCTGGTATTTAGAGTCAGTCAGGAAAGGGTCTAACGCTCACTTCCAAGCCGCGACTTTTCCACACCGCAGATCCCCTTACGTCAATTGCGTATCCTATCTTTTCAATGGAATCTTTCTAACGCCAGTATTTAGAGTCTTGGCTGAAGTGAGCTTTAGAAATCTAACGACAAGACTCCAGCCGCAGCAGAAAGCCAGGAGTTAAGAGCTTTCTGGGCTAACGCCGATTCATAAAGCTCTTAACTACTGTGCTCTAAAGTACACTAACACCCATAAACTACCTATGCACCCCTAAACCGAGGTCCCCCCACATCGCCGCCACTCTATTACATTTTTTTAACCCCTAATCTGCCAACCGCACACCGCCGCAACCTACATTATCCCTATGTACCCCTAATCTGCTGCCCCTAACATCGCCGACCCCTATACTATAATAAATGTATTAACACCTAATCCGCCTCACTCCTGCCTCAAAAACCCTATAATAAATAGTATTTACCCCTAATCTGCCCTCCCTAACATCGCTGACACCTAACTTCAAGTATTAACCCCTAATCTGCCGACCGGACCTTACCGCTACTCTAGTAAATGTATTAACCCCGAAAGCTAAGTCTAACCCTAACACCCCCCCTAAGTTAAATATAATTTAAATCTAACAAAATAAAATAAATCTTATTAAATAAATTAATCCTATTTAAAGCTAAATACTTACCTGTAAAATAAACCCTAATATAGCTACAATATAAATAATAATTATATTGTAGCTGTTTTAGGATTAATATTTATTTTACAGGCAACTTTGTATTTATTTTAACCAGGTACAATAGCTATTAAATAGTTAATTACTATTTAATAGCTACCTAGTTAAAATAATTACAAAATTACCTGTAAAATAAATCCTAACCAAAGTTACAATTAAACTTAACACTACACTATCAATAAATTAATTAAATAAACTATCTACAATTATCTACAATTAAATAAACTAAACTAAATTGCAAAAAAACCCCACTAAATTACAAAAAATAATAGAAGATTACATGAATTTTAAACTAATTACACCTACTCTAAGCCCCCTAAAAAAATAACAAACCCCCCCAAAATAAAAAAATGCCCTACCCTATTCTAAAATAAAAATTTAACAGCTCTTTTACCTTACCAGCCCTTAAAAGGGCCTTTTGCGGGGCATGCCCCACAGAAAACAGCTCTTTTGCATTTAAATAAACATACAATATCCCCCCCCCAATATTACAACCCACATACCCCTAATCTAACCCAAACCCCCCTTAAAAAACCTAACACTAAGCCCCTGAAGATCTTCCTACCTTGTCTTCACCACGCCGGGTATCACCGATCCGTCCAGAAGAGGGATTCAAGTTCAATCCGATTGGCTGATCCAATTAGCCAATCAGATTGAGCTCACATTCTATTGGCTGTTCCGATCAGCCAATAGAATGCGAGCTCCATCTGATTGGCTGATTGGATCAGCCAATCTGATTGAACTTGAATCTGATTGGCTGATTCAATTAGCCAATCAGATTTTTCCTACCTTAATTCCGATTGGCTGATAGAATCCTATCAGCCAATCGGAATTTGAGGGACGCCATCTTGGATGACGTCATTTAAAGGAACCTTCATTCGGACTTAGGACGTCGGAAGAAGAGGATGGATCCACGTCGGCTGCTTCAAGATGGTCCCGCTCCGCGCCGGATAGAAGAAAATAGAATGCCGCTTGGATGAAGATGTTTGCCGGTCCGGATCTCCTTTTCTTGCCGGATAGGATGAAGACTTCGGACCCTCTTCTGGACGGATCGGTGATACCCGGCGTGGTGAAGACAAGGTAGGAAGATCTTCAGGGGCTTAGTGTTTTTTAAGGGGGTTTTTTGGTTAGATTAGGGGTATGTGGGTGGTGGGTTGTAATGTTGGGGGGGGGGTATTGTATGTTTATTTAAATGCAAAAGAGCTGTTTTCTTTGGGGCATGCCCCACAAAAGGCCCTTTTAAGGGCTGGTAAGGTAAAAGAGCTGTTAAATTTTTATTTTAGAATAGGGTAGGGCATTTTTTTATTTTGGGGGGCTTTGATATTTTTTTAGGGGGCTTAGAGTAGGTGTAATTAGTTTAAAATTCATGTAATCTTTTTTTATTTTTTGTAATTTAGTGTTTGTTTATTTTTGTAATTTAGTGTTTTGGTTTTTTTGTAATTTAGTTTAGTTTATTTAATTGTAGATAATTGTAGATAGTTTATATAATTAATTTATTGATAGTGTAGTGTTAGGTTTAATTGTAACTTAGGTTAGGATTTATTTTACAGGTAATTTTGTAATTATTTTAACTAGGTAGCTATTAAATAGTTCTTAACTATTTAATAGCTATTGTACCTGGTTAAAATAAATACAAAGTTGCCTGTAAAATAAATATTAATCCTAAAATAGCTACAATATAATTATTATTTATATTGTAGCTATATTAGGGTTTATTTTACAGGTAAGTATTTAGCTTTAAATTGGAATAATTTATTTAATAAGATTTATTTTATTTTGTTAGATTTAAATTATATTTAATTTAGGGGGGTGTTAGGGTTAGGGTTAGACTTAGCTTTAGGGGTTAATACATTTATTATAGTAGCGGTGAGGTCCGGTTGGCAGATTAGGGGTTAATACTTGAAGTTAGGTGTCGTCGATGTTAGGGAGGGCAGATTAGGGGTTAATACTATTTATTATAGGGTTTTTGAGGCGGGAGTGAGGCGGATTAGGGGTTAGTACATTTATTAAAGTAGCGGCGTGGTCCGGTCGGCAGATTAGGGATTAATAATTGTAGGTAGGTGGCAGCGACGTTGGGGGCGGAAGATTAGGGGTTAATAAATATAATATAGGGGTCGGCGGTGTTAGGGGCAGCAGATTAGGGGTACATAGGGATAACGTAGGTTGCAGCAGTGTACGGAGCGGCAGATTAGGGTTAAAAATAATATGCAGGGGTCAGCAATAGCGGGGGCGGCAGATTAGGGGTTAATAAGTGTAAGGCTAGGGGTGTTTAGACTCGGGGTACATGTTAGGGTGTTAGCTGCAGACTTAGGAAGTGTTTCCCCATAGGAAACAATGGGGCTGCGTTAGGAGCTGAACGCTGCTTTTTTGCAGGTGTTGGGGTTTTTTCAGCTCAAAATACCCCATTGTTTCCTATGGGGGAATCGTGCACGAGCACATTTTTTAAGCTGGCCGCGTCCGTAAGCACCGCTGGTATTGAGAGTTGCAGTGGCGGTAAATTATGCTCTACGCTCCCTTTTTGGAGCCTAACGCAACCCTTCAGAGAACTCTCAATACCAGCGTTGTTTAAAAGGTGCGGGGGGAAAAAGCACGCATAGCTAACGCACCCCTTTGGCTGCAGAACTCTAAATCTAGCCGCATATGTGGTATGGTCACGCTGTGTCAGGGATATGAGGGTGGCCTTCTGGTCATCCTAGTGACGATTTTTCCTGAGTATGGACTTATTTCTGGTCCTTGTCCTTCTAGGGAGCTCATCTCCCTAGGCAGTGGTCCTGTGGCAACCTTGGGTATCTCTGTTTGATTTGAGCCTGTGTTGGATGGTCCTTTGGATCTCTTATGGGGTCCTCTATTTTCCCCCTCGAGGGTAGATGGAGGTTTTTGACTTTTAGGGGTACTTTTTGTGGGAGTTGAGAGCCGCATGGCTGGCTCCTCAGAGGCCTTTGTGCTCAGCAGACTCTGGGTCTGAGTGGTCTCTAGCACGGCTTTGCAGGTTATATAACTGATTAACAGTTAGCTGGGCTTTTGGCTTTTCCCTTGTCGATTAGAGTTTTTGTAGGCTGTCGGGTAATTTCAGGCTGTGGTGCATTGCGGTATTTTGGGTATTGTTTTCCCAAAAGTAATGAATGCAGCTGTGCACTCCTCCTGTTTAAGAAGAAAAACATAAATGATGCTTACCTGATAATTTTCTTTTCTTCTGATGGGAAGAGTCCACAGCTCCCGTCCAAATTTTATCTATGAGGCGGCAGTACATTTTTTGTTCTTCTGGCACCTTTTTCACCCTGATATTTCTCCTACTGTTCCTTGTTCCCTTGGCAGAATGACTGGGGGAGGTATTTGAAGCCTTTGGCTGGGGTGTCTTTGCCTCCTCCTGGTGGCAAGGTTCTGAATTCCCAAAAGTAATAAATGCAGCTGTGGACTCTTCCCGTCAGAAGAAAAGAACATGATCAGGTAAGCATAATTTATGTTTTTATAAAAGTTATTCCTGATTTAATATGGCCATCTCTTTCACAAGAAGTCTCACCATAAATGCTCTGATCACTAGTGATTTACAAAACTGCTTAGTAACTATGGTGAGTGTGTTTATCTCTCTTAAAGGGACAGTAAATTAAGATTGTAATATACATTTTTTAATTATGCGTAGTAAAAAAAATAAAGTTGCAAGATTTATGTACATGTATTATTATTTTTGCCCCATTTTGAGAACTGAAAGAGAATGTGGTTGGCTTTAGAAGACTAACCCTGCTACATATATGTTTCTAATTGGCTTCAGCAGAGAAGATAAGAAACTGCAAGAGAAAAATTCGCATTGACTCTTCCAAATAAGGCGATTAGTGGATGAAGTTTGGTTATTGAAAAACAATTGCAGCAAAGTGTTAATACATTATAAACATTTTAAACGGCAGCTAGTATGTTAGTTTATTGCAAGACTGCAGAGAAATTTTGTAATTATAAGGTGTTTATTACGCATTTATTGGTGACCAGTTAAATCTGTGTTTCCACTGCTGTAAGCAATCGGTGTCAAGTATGTAACAGATTTAGGCAATGTGCAGCGTTTTTAAAGGGACATGAAACCCAATTTTTTATTTTGTAATTCAGAGAGAGCATGCAATTTTAAACAACTTTCCAGTTTATTTCTATGATCTGATTTGTTTTGTTCTCTTGATATCCTTTGTTAAAAAGCATATCTTGATATCTTGATAGGCTTGGAAGCTGCTGATTGGTGGCTGCACATGTATGCCCCACGTTATTGTTATTCAACAAAATATACTAAGAGAATGAAGCAAAATAGATAATATAAGTAAATTGGAAACTTGTTTTAAAATTGTATTCTCTATCTAAATTATGAAAGAACAAAATTGGGTTTCATATTGTTTTAAGTAAATGTCAGTTACAGAATTAGTTTTTGGCCCTGTAAGGATTGTGGAACATAACATTTAGACAAAAGCTAGCAAAACCAAAGTAATGCATATACTGTGATTGTGATTTCTTTTACTGCACAGAATTTAACATTTTATATTATAAACAGTGTTTCGTGTTTCTTTTAGTATTTCTGATGCACAACTCTTTTTTTCATACATAACATAAAAAGATTTAATTCACTGCATCATCACTAAGTTTTATAAATCCTTTCAGAATTGACATTTGCTCCAGTTAACCTACATGCTAATTATTTCCTAATTTAGAAAAGTCTTTTGACTAAAAATATATTACAATGAGTATTATTTTGTTTTCTAAATTTTATTGCTGGTAATCCATTTCTCTGGGGATAGACAATTGTGATAGACAATAGTAACATAGTTTCCTGTGCCAAGAGAGATAGCAATCAGCTTTTACCCTACCTATCATAGGCGAATGCGCAGCGTATAAATAGCAGCAAAGCTTGCCAACGCAACAGAATCCGCTGGGAGATAGCGCGTCCAAACGGAAGCAATTTGCAACAGAGCAGAGCAGGGGGCATCGGACTGTTTGAAGACAGGACATTTCCGCACATGGAAAATTGCTCATTTCTAGTAGGAACGCTACTAATAAATAGCTATGACAGTCTAGACATTAAGAAATAAAAACATAACCAGCAAAAAAGGACAATAGAAAAACTGACATTTTGTTCCATAAGTATATTTAAGACAGAAAACAAATGGACTTGGCTTAAAAAGTACTTTTTTTACATTTATTTTTGAATGTCCCAGCCTAATAAAGAATGTGAACAGTGAAATAGTTTCCAACTATTAAAGACCAAAGACTTTAAAAATAGAATTCTCAAGTGGTTAACGTCCCTTAACTGTGGCTGCACACTCTAGTGACCTATTTATAACTGTACTTAATTGGCTGCAACAGAGAAGGTAACCTAAGTTACAACATGGCAGCTCCCATTGTTTAATAGACACTTTTTTTGCACTTATTTTGTTAATATTTAAACACCTAATGGAACTTTAAAAAATACATCTATAGTACATACTATTCTCAGACTAATCTTTTCTTTGAATATATCATTCTATCTGGCATTTATTTAGTGTTTAATGTCCCTTTAAAGGGACACTAAAGTCAAAATGAAACTTTCATGTTTCAGACAGAGCATGCAGTTTTAAGAGAGTTAATTTACTTCCATAATCAAATTTTGCACAATCTTTTTATATGCACACTTTTTGTGGATGTGCACAAGTTCAGTGTATATGTATACTAGTCTGTGGCTTTCACATGATACATAGGGCCAGTCAATTGGGGGGAAAATACATTTTTGGGAGGGGATCTCAACTGGTCAGCATTATCTAGGTATTAGGCTAAGATATATAATTTTCTGCTGTTGATTATAAAAATTCTAATTATGTCTGATATTGGCTGATGTTGTGCTGACATTTGCTACTGTCAATAATCGGGCACAGTAGGAGTGTGGATGGTTTGAATACTCTTTCAATCGGTTACTGGAGTCTGAAACAGGGATGTTTCTACACTCTTTCACTTCTACAGACTATACCAGATGTAGAAAAACGCTTAAAGTGGGTCAGGGTTGTCTTCTGCTCCGGCGAGGGTATGCTGTGCCTTTCGTTATAGAATGGCACCATGGTGTCCTTCTGAGGCACGTTCTGGCGTTGTTGGAGGATCCCATCCTTAACGGATACGGGAATCGAACGGCTGGCAGAATTAGCTATATGAGGATGAAGTAATCTTCTTATAGCCTTGTTTATTGAGTATGCTTTCTAGTCCTGAGCTGGAAGAACATGATCCCGGTCTTGCGGGTGTGTCTGTTCTTCTTGGGTGATAACCTAACCTATTTTATCCGGTTAGGATGATTTTTTATTTGAGCTCATGTTTTTTCTGGAATCGATACTCCCGATTTTTGATCGTACAGTTTACTTCTACAGAAGTTTGTTTAAGGACTAGTTAGTCCTATGTTTTTTAAAAAAAAAAAATGCTGTCAATTCCCCATCCCTGGGGATGACTGTTTGTGGTCTTGACTGTATCGACCCTGAGTTTCAGGCTGGTCCTGATTGGGTTCTGTCTAGCAGCCTTTTTGAGACACGTGGCATCTGTTCTGCCTGGCTGGTCCGGTTGAGGCACCGAGTGTTCACATTATTATTTTTGTTATTCAGCTAAGCATTCTGTGAGGGCCTGAAGGTCCGTGAAGCATGGGGGATTGGTTCAGTCCTTGTTAGCCCCTCTAGCTGTTCGACTGGGAACACTCTGTTTTCCGTTATTTCGTCGGAAAGAGGAGTGTTTACTTCCCTGCGTGGGTTGGGAGGTGGAGGACTCTGGCCTTCCTTGCCGCCGGCCCTGACGGTCTTGCCTTTCAGGGGCTCCTTGGTATTGTCCCTTTTTGGACTTGTTCCTTTTGAGGTTCTCTTCCCTCGGGTCGAGATTTCTGGGCATTGTCCGTTTCTCCTTAGTGGTTTTAACAGCTTTATGGGGGAGGCCGTGTGGTTGTTCCTTATTCGGGAGTTTGTTTCCCTATCAGGGAGGTTAGGCTATGTTGTCTCCTCCGAGCTTCGATTGGGGGTTTTGTTCTACCAGGGTTTGGGATGCTCTGCATTCTTTTTCCTTGGGTGTGGTCCTCCGTGTGCGTACTCTGAATAGATATGGAGACTTGCCTTTGTTCTACGCGCTTTTCGAGTGACTTTGCTCTTTGAGGTTCTCCCTTGTCTCTAGAAGTCTTGGCACGCCTCTGACGTGCTCCAGCTCCATTTTGGAGTGTTTGGACTCTTGTAGGGGGTGTTCTCTTCCTTTGGGTTGAGATTAGTGAGTGAATCTTGTTCCCGTTCTCCGGGCTAGTCCGGTTATTCCCCAGTGAGGTCTGATTTTTCAGACAGGGTATTCCCTGGGGTGTTGTTTGTTTTAAACAATTCTGGGGCTCGGGCCTATAGTTTTGTTTGGGATCTTTCTGGAAGTTCAGAAGCTTATGATCCAGTGGTTGGTCAGTTTTTCCCAGGGAAGATAGGCTGTGGCCTAAGGAATGGCTAGTTAAGCCTGCTTGCAGCTTGGTCAGGTTCTGGGTGCTCTCAGATGTGCTACTTATGGCTTGCCTTGTCCTTTAAAGGGATAGTAAACCCAAAAACTTTTTAAATCTTTATTAAAACTTCATTATGTATGTGACATATTTCAAATAAGTACCTGTTAAATTTTTTCACTCGTTTTCTAGTTATTCTAAATCAAATATCTTTATATTGCCAAGCCCATTTTTATCACATTATGTGGACCCTATAATGATGTTCTACCTAGGTAGAAACATCATGGCGGTCCGCATGCGCATATAATTATTTTAACAGTAACACATGCGCATTTTGGCCCCTCGGTCCTAGCATGACCGTCACTATTCTGGCACAGGAAGCAGGGCGGACTTCATGATAGTGACATCAACGTTGGTGGGAGTGGCGCACCAGAGCGCTGAAGTTTCACGGAACACAAGCACATTGGGGAATCATCTGTGTTACTTTACTAGAGGTAAGTATAATAAGTACCCCTAGGCTAACGAGCAAGTTGATTTGATCTTAGTAAAAGGGCGTTACCCCTAGACTATCATTTTTTTAACCCCTAGAGAAACGAGCATGTTTTTTTCTTATAAGGCAGTGACTTATGAGAGTGACGAACCAGCAATTATTTTTAACCCTTAGACTAACGAGCAAGTTGTTTTGTTCTTACAACACTCAGATTAATCGCAGGAGCTGCAAAGATTAAAAGCAATAGCAAATTCAGATGCGACTAAAGTTAATTATTAAAAACTGAATTTGCTATTGCTTTTAATCTTTGCAGCTCCTCTAGTATAGTAACACAGATGATTCCCCAATGTGCTTGTGTTCCGTGAATCTTCAGCGCTGAGCGCTCTGGTGCGCCACTCCCACCAACGTTGATGTCACTATCATGAAGTCCGCCCTGCTTCCTGTGCCAGAATAGTGACGGTCATGCTAGGACTGAAGGGCCAAAATGTGCATGCGTTACTGTTAAAGATCTTAGATGAAAAATAATTAGAAAACGAGTGAAAAAATTTAACAGGTACTTATTTGAAATATGTCACATAAATAATGAAGTTTTAATAAAGATTTAAAAAGTTTTTTGGGTTTACTATCCCTTTAAACAATGTATATTCCCTTTTGTGGGGAGTTCTCTCTGTGTTCTTCGGGACATCTGGATGTTTTTCATTGTTTTCATCAGACTTGACTCATGCCTTGTGAGCTTGTGCACTGTTGTTATGTGCCCTTCCCTTTGGGGGGTTGTTTGGTCCTTCTTATGAAGGGGGGGGGTTCCTCTCTCTTGAGGGTTGTTGTCCTGTCTTATGTGCAGGAGGTTGGAGGAGGTATTTTTATCCTGTAAGGGTGAGCAGTTTGCCTTTCTGGCTTGTGCTGTTCTTTCTGTGGAGATTGGAATCTTCATGTTGAGACTGTCAGTTATGATGGATTCTCATAGGAATCTTCTGCATTTGCGATGTTCATCTCCTATGGGTTATCTTTGGCAGTACCTGTTTGAAGGAGCTTGTGGATTAGCACCCGATTTCTGTGGGGGGTGACGAGTTCACCCCATTCCGTCCTTCCCTAGGGTTTGGTATTTGGGGTCCTTTCTGTTCCCCTGTTATTCAGACCTGCCTGCCGTTTGGGCTGGTCCGGTGTGGAGCAGCATCTGAGATATGTGGTCATCCTCAGGCCTTTTAAGGTTCGGCGAGCCTTCTTGAGGTTTCGGGCTTTCTCTATGTTCAAGATATTTGAGAAGGACTGATAGTCTTTGGATAGCCTGTGATGTGCCCACTGTTTAGTGGATGTTTAGCAGTCTGGTAATTGGGATTTGATATCTCTTTTCAGCTGTTCTTACTTGCTGGCAAGTATTCTTTTTCAGAGTCAACCTGGTATGACTGTAGCGTGTGGGTTGACTCAGGTGTTCACTTATCTGGGTTTGCTGCACGTGTTCTATCTGTGTATATTTCAATATTCTGAGTTATCTGTGACTTGAGGACTCTGTCTTCTGTTGTCTTTGAAGATGCGGTATTTAGGAGACGTTTTCTTCTCGGTTTCTGTTCCCAGTCTTAACCTTGTGGTTTCTGTATATTCCGGAGTCTGACCTGCTATTTTGGTCTAGTGGTGTGCTTAGTGGCTTCACTACCTGAAGGCTGAGAGTTTCCATACCCACTGTGGGTGCTGTGGTTTCTTGTTGCCTGCCTGTTTCTGAATATCATTCTGGTCTCTATGAGCTTGGCTTGTTCTTGGGGTTCTTTTTTTTCATTATTTGGGGTCCCTTCGGGGATCCTTGTTTTTTCTTTCATGTTTTCTTCTTTTTTGTGGGAGTTTTTGGTGCTTGATCCCTTTCTCTAGTAAGGGGTGGGACTTTGGGGACCGACTGCTGGGCGGTGGTGTCTCCTGGAGGCGGGTTGGCTCAGTCGAGTCCTTTCTGCGGTCTCTATCAAGGTTTTATGGACTATCTGCATGTCAGTGTCCTTTGGGCTTTTCCCCTTTTTCTAAGCTTTATCGGCTTCGGACGAAGTGGTTGTTTTTGGTAGGGTTGTAGGCCTGGTGCCCTCAGAATGGGCCTCCTTTTGTACCCTTCCGTTTTGCATTCAGTGTCCTCTATAGTTTGGGTATTGTTTCCCAAAAGTAACGAATGCAGCTGTGGACTTTTTCCATTTATGAAGAAAAACATAAATTATGCATACCTGATAATTTTCATTTCTTCAGATGGAAAGAGTCCACAGCTCCCTGCCCGTGTTTTTCTATCTGGCGTCTGTTATTTTTATTCTTCTGGCACCTTTTTTACCCTGATATTCCTTCTACTGTTCCTTGTTCCACGGCAGAATAACCGGGGAATGAGGGAAGTGGGGGAGGTAGTTAAGCCTTTGGCTGGGGTGTCTTTGCCTTC
Source organism: Bombina bombina (assembly GCF_027579735.1). Lineage (NCBI taxonomy): Eukaryota > Metazoa > Chordata > Amphibia > Anura > Bombinatoridae > Bombina > Bombina bombina. The sequence continues at coordinate 1,181,025,172 of NC_069502.1, forward strand.
TCCTGGTGGCCAGGTTCTGAATTCCCAAAAGTAATGAATGCAGCTGTGGACTCTTTCCATCTGAAGAAAAGAAAATTATCAGGTAAGCATAATTTATGTTTTCATTGATGAAAAAACATAAATTTAAAACTTACTTAAGTAACTTTTATATAACTGCTACTTTGCTACTGCACACTACGGCAGCCCCGATACTAAGACACACAGATCTTTTGCGCATGATGTTGGTAACGAATGTAAATCTACATCATTTCATTGGAGCTCAGCAGAATGCGCGTGTCTTTAGTACTGTATGGCAGCAGTGTTTGCAACAATGTATAACGCTGCTACAAGAGTATATTTACTCTTCAACAAAGGATTATCAAACACATTTGATAATATAGGTAAATTAGAAAGTTGTCTGAAATTGTATGTTCTAACTTTACTACCCCTTTAAGATGTAATGCCTTTAATTTATGTTCACTCTTTAGATAATAATGTAACTTTCATCTTGGTTAAAGCAGTCTGGATTTTGGTAATTAGTAGGACAAGATGTATGCTTTACAGAAGCTGTGCAAGAGTATACTGTATGGCTCATACTTTCATATTTCCTTTTAAATTGACTGTTTTATGTTGTTTTTATTATACATACATACATAGTGTGTTGCTTTTGTACTTTATCTTGAATATAAATTACACATATCTGTAGTTTCTTCTGGTATAATGAGCCTAAAGGTTCAGTTTGTTTGTAATTTATTTTTGACACTGTTTGGAATATATTGCTAGTGGTGTGACCCTTTAATCTTTGTTTTTCAGGGTGCTGGGGACAGTTTTGTTGGCGCTCTGGCCTTCTACACTGCACATTATCCACATCTCAGCATAGAAGAAATGGTGAAGAGGTCTAACCACATTGCCTCAGTGAGCGTGCAAGCTGCAGGAACACAGAGTTCCTATCCACGTAGGAGTGACCTTCCCCAGGAAATGTTCTAGCACTTATCGATCAAAGTATCTGAGATCAAGGTGGCTCAATAAACACAAATGATTAGATATTGAAAAACATAATGTTTGGCCTCACTAAACCATTCTGAAGATTCTTATCTTCTTGCTTTTGCCATGGTCTTTTTGTTCAAAATTATAATAAATGAATCCATGATTTCATAGTTATTTACAAATATCCAAATGATGGTATTCCCATTGTGTCTCAAATCCTAATTTCTCTCTGGAAGACATGGGAATTCCCATACTTTGTATGGAGTGCCATGAACCCACATCTAGTCTGACCTCCTAACCTTATAACCCCACCTTCTGCCATCCAATAACTCACACTCCTCACCAAGAAGCTCCACCTAGTTAACTCATTTTGTGTGTGTGTGTGTATACATATATATATATATATATTCCACTTCCAACAACCTGCACACACACGTCATGCTAAGGGCTCCTTTTCCAAACTATTCTAGGTGCGTGTACAGTCTGCCTATAATAATGTCTTGTATATTTATTTCAATAAAATAAAAGCGGGTGCTATAATGTATATTACATTTTATAGGTAAACTAAACATCAAGGCTGAGGTAGCAGATTTGAAAAGGTATTTGTGTGTTTATATACGCACTCACACACCTGTTTAAAATAATATAACAAAGTCTAGTTCCTGTGCAGAAGTCCCCAGACTGAAGTCTGAGACTTAGATGTGCACTGAGCAAATGAACTTGCCATGAGAAATAACAGTAAACATTTGTATAATTATGTAAGACAAAAAGGTATATCATTAAAAATGAATGTAATGTTTTTTTTATTTTTCTTGTTTAAAGGGATATGAAAGTCAAAATTCAACTTGCAGGATTCAGATAGATCGTGTTATTTTAAGACACCTTTAAATTCACTTCCATTTTCAAATGTGCTTCGTTCTCTTGGTATCCCTTGTTAAAAAAGAATACGCACATATACATAGTGGGAGCTAGTTGCTGATTGGTGCCTGCACACATTTATCTCTTGTGATTGGCTACCTAGATGTGTTCAGCTAGCTGCCAGTAGTACAATGCTGTTCCCTCAGCAAAGGAAAACAAGAGAATGAAGCAAATTTGATAATAGAACTAAATTTGAAAATTGTTTAGAACTTTATGTTCTATCCAAATCATGAAATATTTTTTTTGTGTTTCCTGTCCCTTTAAAGATATTGCAAGTTGCATTTGTCATTTATTGAGACTTGCAAATATAAGTGCTGAAAAGCAGTGCATGGAATGGTGGCTGGTACTTATGTAATTTTATCTAAATAGATCTCACATTTCAAGTTTATTTTTAACAAATAAATGGATATTTTACTGAATATTTCTGGATTTAATGCTATACGAGGAGCATTGCACGATCATTTAGTCGACAGATCTGTTTCCAGAATTCATTCTATTAAAGAATAACATTGAAAACAAGTGTTTAAAGGAGCACTCTGTCAGTATATTTATAAGAATCTTCAGTAGTGCTCTCCAAATAATATATCAGCCTATGGCAGGGTTATAATACAATGTATTTAATAATTATCCTTTAAAATATCAACCCTCAATCAATATGCATCTACTAGAAACCATTAAATTAATATAAATATCTGAATTATTTTTATTAGTTAATATCTATGAACATATTGGAATATATTTGTAATACCAGGATATGAAACAATATTATACATGTTAAAAAAAAAAACTATTAAGATATGCTATACTTCTTACAAAGCTCATAAAAGTTTACCTTTAAAACCAGCCTTATTTACAAATAGCCTTTCATTCAATTAACACAATGGGATTCCAAGTAAAACACTTTACTCTAACACAATTCTACTTTAAAATATCAAAATTTTCACAGATAATTTACTTAGCATCAATGATATATGTTTAACAATAGTAAAAAAATGTAAAAATGAAGCTCTCCAAAATGCCAAAGTTTCAATGCTTTATTTTAGAAAGTGCAGAGTCAAACAGCCACGACGTTTCGGGGAGCTATGCCCCTTAATCATGTGGTAAGTGATAGTACAGGTACACCTGTTTAAATAGCTCACCTTGGGATTTTAACCCTTACAATCTTGTAATTCACATTCTATAAATGCAACAGCACCATCTGCTGGTGGAAAGATAGGTAGACCATGTACAAAAATTAAAAACAAAAACAGCTATGAAGCCCCTATACCAGAACCACATCTACACAAACAATAAACACTGCAATTTATTTATTAGAGCTTATTTAAACAACATTAGGCTCCATGATTTAAAACCAATACTACAAAATGTAAGAACACAAGAGCAACACCAGATTAGTAGAACACAGACCAGTCTATCTCTCTATTGAGCCCCCTAGGTTCCAGGGTATCCAACTTAAAAATCCAATAGGATTCACGTTGTTTCAAAAGGATATCCCTATTGCCACCTCTACGGGGGGTCCTAATTTGTTCGATTACCTGGAACCTAAGTTGGCTAATAGGATGTCCCATAGCCAAAAAATGATAAGCTACTGGTGCAGTGAATACCTTACACCTGATGTTGCTCTTGTGCTCAGTGATCCGATCCCGTACCCTCCTAGAGGACTCGCCAATGTAGGCTTTCCCACATGGGCATTTGATCATGTAAATAACATAATTGCTATTGCAAGTAAAGTAGTCCCTATAATGAAATTTATAACCACTATGTGGGTGTAAAAAATAGGGACTCTTTATTATAGAGTTGCAATTGCTACACCCTAGACAGGGAAAACAGCCCAAATTCTTTTTGGTGATAAACCGCTGAGAAAGTGTTCTACCAGGGCCAATGTCAGCTTTAATCAAAGAGTCCCTCAAGCTCTTACTACGCTTATATGCTGGCATAGGCATTTGGTCAAATTCAACAACCCCCGAATTGCAATCTTTCAGGATACCCCAATGTTTTCTGATAATTTTCCAAACCTGATCACTTTGTCTGGAAAATTCAGATACAAAAATCATTCTCTTTGAATCTTTTTTAGAAGACAACCCAGGTTTTAACAATGATTTTCGATCCAATTGGGACACCTGATTGATGGTGTCAACAATAAGATCTCTGGGGTACCCGCGTTGCACAAATTTGTCACCCATTTCTGAAAGTCTCAAGGGTACTAACGATTCCTCTGCAACTATGCGCTTAACTCTAAGCAATTGACTCTTTGGCAATGATCTGACTAGTGAAGGATGATGTGCACTGTTATATAATAGCAGGTTATTCCTATCAGTTTCCTTGCTGAAAATATCAGTCTTGAAATTGCACCCATCCTTCAAAACAGTCACATCCAAAAAATCAATTGAAATTTCGCTATAAGTAAGTGTAAACTTGATACTGTTTGTCGAATCATTTAACTCCCTAACAAAAAGTTCAAGGGCTCCAACGTTGCCCAACCATATGCCAAAAATATCATCAATGTAGCGCCACCAGGTGGCGCCACACTGACGAAATAAATAATTTTCAAAAACAAATTTTTCTTCAAAAAGATTCATAAAAATGTTTGCATAGTTAGGGGCAACGTTGGAGCCCATGGCTGTACCCTGTAACTGAAGGTAAAAAAAGTCTTCAAATAAAAAGTAATTGTTAAAAAGTATAATTTCCAACAATTGCAAAATAAACCAAATCTGTGAAATGGAATATAAACCAGAAGTAAAAAGCGCATGTTTAACAGCTCCCAGTCCGCTCTCATGGGTGATTGAGGTATATAAACTTGTCACATCCAGACTGAAAAGAATGAATTTATCAGTCTGGAGTTGCAAGTTGTTCAATTTGACCAAAAAATCATTAGTATCCTTAATGAAAGTACTTGACTGCTCCACCAGGGGTCTCAAAAGTTTATCCAAGAAGATGGATATCCCTGAGAACACAGAGTTAGTTCCAGCCACAATCGGTCGCCCAGGTGGAGCAGTCAAGGACTTATGAATTTTGGGCAGTACATATAGTACTGGCGAGATCGGATCTTTAACAATGAGATATTTAGCTGTTTTATCATCAATGATGCCATTGTTGAGTGCAAATTTAACAGTGACAGTTATCTCTTTAGTAATCTTAGATAGAGGATTAGCAGCAATTTTCTTATATACATTTCCAGTACTTAACTGACGGTAAACTTCAGACCTATAGTCAGTTTTGTTCAAGATCACAGTAGCACCGCCCTTATCAGCTTGCTTTAAAATCACCTTGTCATTAGATTTAAGTGACTTCAGGGCTAGATGGTCAGCTGCTGTGAAGTTGACAAAAGCAGATTTTATCTTATGCCTCTGTTGAGAAACCTTAGACTGCAATTTCTGTACGTCCAAAAGGACAAGTTTCTCAAAAGTAGCTATGCTATGATCAGTGACCACAGGATAAAATGAACTCTTATTAAACAACCCCACATTCTTAATGCTTAAAGTGTTAGTTTTATTGACACATTTCTCAGCAGGGTCAGAGCTAACAGCAGTGGTACAAATATCGCTATTAGACTGTGATACCCCCTTATTCTTATTACAATGCCAGAATTTTAATCTTACATTTCTGAAAAATTTATGTAAATCCTTGTTAAGGTTAAAGAAATCACAGTCACTCAATGGGCAAAACGATAGTCCTTTCTGCAGAACATCCGCTTCCCTTGGATCAAGCGGGCAATCAGATATATTAACCACTGATGATTATTCCTCCAATCGTATTTACCGCTGGGTATACGACCCTATGGGAAAAGAGCGCTACGTCACTTCCGGCGCAAGGAGAAGGCAACAGCGACGCAATGCAGCGTCAGGCAGCAGCTCCGACTCATCCTCTGATTTTTTACAAACAGAGGCCTCCGACAGTGCAGGAGAAGGGGCCGGAAACATCGGGGGCACAAGCAAGGCAACCAAGGTAAACAAGACCAACAGAGCGTTAACCAACAGGATCACCAGGGCACGCAAGAAGATATAGTGGTTAATATATCTGATTGCCCGCTTGATCCAAGGGAAGCGGATGTTCTGCAGAAAGGACTATCGTTTTGCCCATTGAGTGACTGTGATTTCTTTAACCTTAACAAGGATTTACATAAATTTTTCAGAAATGTAAGATTAAAATTCTGGCATTGTAATAAGAATAAGGGGGTATCACAGTCTAATAGCGATATTTGTACCACTGCTGTTAGCTCTGACCCTGCTGAGAAATGTGTCAATAAAACTAACACTTTAAGCATTAAGAATGTGGGGTTGTTTAATAAGAGTTCATTTTATCCTGTGGTCACTGATCATAGCATAGCTACTTTTGAGAAACTTGTCCTTTTGGACGTACAGAAATTGCAGTCTAAGGTTTCTCAACAGAGGCATAAGATAAAATCTGCTTTTGTCAACTTCACAGCAGCTGACCATCTAGCCCTGAAGTCACTTAAATCTAATGACAAGGTGATTTTAAAGCAAGCTGATAAGGGCGGTGCTACTGTGATCTTGAACAAAACTGACTATAGGTCTGAAGTTTACCGTCAGTTAAGTACTGGAAATGTATATAAGAAAATTGCTGCTAATCCTCTATCTAAGATTACTAAAGAGATAACTGTCACTGTTAAATTTGCACTCAACAATGGCATCATTGATGATAAAACAGCTAAATATCTCATTGTTAAAGATCCGATCTCGCCAGTACTATATGTACTGCCCAAAATTCATAAGTCCTTGACTGCTCCACCTGGGCGACCGATTGTGGCTGGAACTAACTCTGTGTTCTCAGGGATATCCATCTTCTTGGATAAACTTTTGAGACCCCTGGTGGAGCAGTCAAGTACTTTCATTAAGGATACTAATGATTTTTTGGTCAAATTGAACAACTTGCAACTCCAGACTGATAAATTCATTCTTTTCAGTCTGGATGTGACAAGTTTATATACCTCAATCACCCATGAGAGCGGACTGGGAGCTGTTAAACATGCGCTTTTTACTTCTGGTTTATATTCCATTTCACAGATTTGGTTTATTTTGCAATTGTTGGAAATTATACTTTTTAACAATTACTTTTTATTTGAAGACTTTTTTTACCTTCAGTTACAGGGTACAGCCATGGGCTCCAACGTTGCCCCTAACTATGCAAACATTTTTATGAATCTTTTTGAAGAAAAATTTGTTTTTGAAAATTATTTATTTCGTCAGTGTGGCGCCACCTGGTGGCGCTACATTGATGATATTTTTGGCATATGGTTGGGCAACGTTGGAGCCCTTGAACTTTTTGTTAGGGAGTTAAATGATTCGACAAACAGTATCAAGTTTACACTTACTTATAGCGAAATTTCAATTGATTTTTTGGATGTGACTGTTTTGAAGGATGGGTGCAATTTCAAGACTGATATTTTCAGCAAGGAAACTGATAGGAATAACCTGCTATTATATAACAGTGCACATCATCCTTCACTAGTCAGATCATTGCCAAAGAGTCAATTGCTTAGAGTTAAGCGCATAGTTGCAGAGGAATCGTTAGTACCCTTGAGACTTTCAGAAATGGGTGACAAATTTGTGCAACGCGGGTACCCCAGAGATCTTATTGTTGACACCATCAATCAGGTGTCCCAATTGGATCGAAAATCATTGTTAAAACCTGGGTTGTCTTCTAAAAAAGATTCAAAGAGAATGATTTTTGTATCTGAATTTTCCAGACAAAGTGATCAGGTTTGGAAAATTATCAGAAAACATTGGGGTATCCTGAAAGATTGCAATTCGGGGGTTGTTGAATTTGACCAAATGCCTATGCCAGCATATAAGCGTAGTAAGAGCTTGAGGGACTCTTTGATTAAAGCTGACATTGGCCCTGGTAGAACACTTTCTCAGCGGTTTATCACCAAAAAGAATTTGGGCTGTTTTCCCTGTCTAGGGTGTAGCAATTGCAACTCTATAATAAAGAGTCCCTATTTTTTACACCCACATAGTGGTTATAAATTTCATTATAGGGACTACTTTACTTGCAATAGCAATTATGTTATTTACATGATCAAATGCCCATGTGGGAAAGCCTACATTGGCGAGTCCTCTAGGAGGGTACGGGATCGGATCACTGAGCACAAGAGCAACATCAGGTGTAAGGTATTCACTGCACCAGTAGCTTATCATTTTTTGGCTATGGGACATCCTATTAGCCAACTTAGGTTCCAGGTAATCGAACAAATTAGGACCCCCCGTAGAGGTGGCAATAGGGATATCCTTTTGAAACAACGTGAATCCTATTGGATTTTTAAGTTGGATACCCTGGAACCTAGGGGGCTCAATAGAGAGATAGACTGGTCTGTGTTCTACTAATCTGGTGTTGCTCTTGTGTTCTTACATTTTGTAGTATTGGTTTTAAATCATGGAGCCTAATGTTGTTTAAATAAGCTCTAATAAATAAATTGCAGTGTTTATTGTTTGTGTAGATGTGGTTCTGGTATAGGGGCTTCATAGCTGTTTTTGTTTTTAATTTTTGTACATGGTCTACCTATCTTTCCACCAGCAGATGGTGCTGTTGCATTTATAGAATGTGAATTACAAGATTGTAAGGGTTAAAATCCCAAGGTGAGCTATTTAAACAGGTGTACCTGTACTATCACTTACCACATGATTAAGGGGCATAGCTCCCCGAAACGTCGTGGCTATTTGACTCTGCACTTTCTAAAATAAAGCATTGAAACTTTGGCATTTTGGAGAGCTTCATTTTTACATTTTTTTACTATTGTTGGGGAGTTTTGTAGTGACTCCTTGAAGCTCTGACCTGTGAGTATTGCTGCTGGATGTATTGCACCATTTTATATGTTTAACAATACACAGGCTATGAAATACTAACTTGAAATACAAACTATTTCTTTAAATCTGCTACATACATCAGTAATGAATGTTTACTTTAAATATTTACATACAAAAAGGCAAGCTAAGAGCTATTCAAGGCTATGAAATACTAGCTTTGAAATAGAATTTTCTCTCTTCAATCTACCCCAATCTTTTAAAACATTACCAGGATGACCACCAATCGATATCCAATACCTTCCAGCAGGTTTAATCTCACCTCAGAAATACCAATAAGTATATTTTGCAATCAGTGAGAAAAGGGTAGATCAGCTTTGCCAAAGTAAAATGGTACTTTTCACGCCCAACACACCAGTTATAAGTTAGCTCAGCACAATCTGTGTTTTCTCTCTCTTGTCTTACTTATATATGTTTCCATCATTGGTGAGGATTGGAAACGCCCAAACTGAAGCCTTGTCCCTTCTGATTGGATATCTGGAATATCTTATTTTTAACAGCCTTCTGACTGTAGTTCTCGCATCATAACACCGGGGGGCAGCATGACAAACAAACACAGCAATACATTTACTATCCAACATTGAAAGAAAATATTTCTTTAAAATGTGTAATAAATGCCATAATTTCCTTACATCAATAAGTTCTATGTTCATTATGCATATTATGCATTGGGCTAGGTCACAATATTTATTCTGATTATTTTAATATGAAACATCATGTGTCTTTAGCATTATACTATATTAAAACAAAGTAATACTGCTAATTATTCTGAAATTAATGGCATTTATACATCTGTTATACATGCATTTATACAAACACAGCATGTTCAACATCTCCAACAAACTCTGCATGCATGAATCTCGTCTATGGTCTATCTGAAACAAAAATAAGCATTACCAATCATTTCCTTTTAGGTCCACAAATATTCTTAAAAAAAAAAAATACAGATGCTAAGACATTTTATGCTTTCAAAATATATATATATATATATATATATATTTATATATACACATTCATTTCTATGCAGTACCTTGTATTTATCATCTTTTAGCTCCATCTGGAAAAACATAAAAACATGTTATATACATATATATTTTAAACATGGGATTATTGCAATTTCCATTCAAACTATTACAGATTTGAATTTATTTTTCATATATAAATATTCAATACAGCAATTACCCCTTTAATATAATAATATCCCATTTCAACATATATATATATACATATATGGGTTATTTGAATTATTTCAAACACACACATGAAAAATTTGCATCATTCCTTTTGCACAATGTATTTATTCTTATGTTGTCTTTTAACAATGGTTCCAAAAGTACAATTTAAAACACGTGTTTCTGCCAAGTTTTCATTGCCCCACTCACACAGCATGGGGTCAATCTGCATTTGAAATGCACATGGTCACTTTCTCACAAAACATCTCACCCAGGCCAGACTTCCAGGCAACGCTGTGAGGGTAGGAGATTTTATCACACATTTCCAGGTAGTAAAACACATGGTCTCCTGAAATGGCTGTCAAAGTCAAACAAACCAAATGTTTATTGTCCTTACTTGGTTGTTTAGAATAACTTGCATACTGAATGTGGGAGGATGGGATAGGAGTCTCAAGTAAATTTTTCTGAATTAATGAATCATTTGGAATTGATTAGTCAAGTATATAATAATATACATATATATGTATTAATCTTTACATATACCTTGACAACTCAATACAGTAGAATTACATTATTAACAAGTGCATAGTAAAAAGACAATGCAATTACACCTACTCTGAATTTCAAATAAACAATAGATTTTATTTCTGACAAATTTATTTTTCTATAAGTTTCCAGCCCAATGTATAATGTGACAGGCATCAGCCAATCACAGACTAGTATACGTATACTCTGTGAGCTTGTGCACAGTAGACATCAGCCAATCACAGATTAGTATATGTATACCCTGTGAGCTTGTGCACATGCTCAGTAGGATCTTGTTCCCTAGAAAGTGTGAATATTAAAAGACTGAGTACAATTTTATAATGGAAGTAAAATGGAAAGTGTCTTAAAACTGCTGCTCTTTCTGAATCATAAAAATGTATTTTGGCTTGAGTGCCCCTTTAAAGGGACATGAATGCCAAAATTAAATTTTCATGGTTTACATAAAACATGACATTTTGAGAATTTTCAATGTACTTTTATTTTCAAATATATTTTGTTCTATTGATATCCTTTGTTGACAAGTATACCTAGATAGGCTGAAGAGCAGCAGTGTACTACAGGGATTTAGCTGGTGATTAGTGGCTACACACATATGCCGCTTGTCATTGGCTCACCCAATATGTTCGACTAAGTCCCAGTAGTGTATTGCTGTTCTAAAGCTGACTTTATATGCAAACAATAGCATTATAATACCATGTTTTAAAACATAAGAATGTTTTTATTTTGCACTTGTTTGTCCCTTTAAAATGAATAGTTGTTGGGGGGGCGTGGCCTGACCGAGCTCTAAGATGGAGGCTTAGGTGAAGAGCTCCGTGTAGTCAGGACATATACATGAGCATTATAGTATAATACAATGTGAAAAAAGGATCATTTGGGCAAGTAGAGATCATCTAAAAGCTAACTCATGCTTTAGTTTGCCCTGATAACAACAAGGGGTACGGATTAGACTCAGCCTGGGAGACATCAGCCAAGTGGCGGTGACACAACCCGCAGGGAACACAGAGGCAACGGAGCGGACAAAACTCCTCAGGCACTCAGACATATTAACTGTGCACCATCGGCACAAGACAGCAGTCCGGAGGCTTCTACTCGACTGAGGGAGGACGTGAAAAGTGCACGGGACTCTTGATCCGCCATTAACACGTGGGGGAAGAGCTCCGCATCACCTCACTGAGCTGTCAGAAACCAGAGGCGCTACTCACCTTTTTAGAATCACAGGGTAGGCCTGGCGAAAACATGCAGACAGGCATCTGTAAGTAAAAACGTCTATCAGAGCCATGCAGGGGTTATGTAGTGGCGGCTAATGTCTAATCAGTGACGCAGCTAAAATAAAGGTGTGTAGCAAGGGTCAATTTGGTGCGGTAGGCTCATATAACTGGCATACAATGTGAGGAACAGGAATCACCTAGCATATTAATGTCATTGAAAGATAGAGAGGGGTCATTTTGTAGGGGTCTCAACACAGGCCGCAGGATTAAAGGCCCATCCAGGTTTTGATTCACAGAAGCAATAGGAAGTGGGGGTTGAGAATTGTGCTACTATCCTGAGCAACATATATTTTTTCTTTTCTTGGCTGCAAGGAAGATAATTAGACACTGCAATATATCTGCTATTTACCAGTATATAGAATCACTCCCCCCTTCCCTCCTTCCTTGTTACACCTGGTGGGACACACAAAACAAAAAAAAAAGCAAATAAAAACACGGATATACCATGTCGGCCAGAAAACCAAATAAAATAGATAGACCCCCCAAGACAACACCTGTGGACACTTTTTTTAAAACATCAAGGGCAAACAAGATTCCTGAAATCATGGAATCGGAGACAGAGGAGGAGGGGTTTGAAGGGTCTTCTGATTCAACTCCTGCAGAGCAAATCCCTGTCACAAAAGCAGACTTGCAATCATTGGTCTCCAAGAAAGACATTGACACAAATTTTGAAAAATTGTGGAGCAAAATAGATAAACTTCATTCTTCAGTAACTGCAAGTTTAAAAGAAATAAAAGATGACATCACTGAAATTGGCAACAGGGTGGATACCCTGGAAACTAATCAAGAAGAATTATCTGAGGACATCTCCACTCTCTCAAAATCTTATAACTCCCAACAACAAGAAATTCAGGAACTTCAGGAAAAAATGGAAGACCTGGAGAACAGGTCTAGGAGATGCAATCTACGTCTTAAGGGAGTCCCGGAATCAATCCTGAACAAGGACTTAAATACTTACCTCCTACAGTTGTTTCGTGCAATTACAGGAGACAACACAGAAGACTCCTTTCAAATAGAGAGAGCTCACAGAGCCCTTAGAGCCAAACCTAAAGATGACTTACCGCCCAGAGATATTATTATCAAATTTTTACGTTTCCCTGAGAAAGAAAGAATCCTACAGGCAGCACGCCAAAATCCTACTTTTAAATTCCAGGGGAACGTGATACAGTTCTATCAGGACCTTTGTATACGCACCCTTCAACGCCGCAATACACTAAGACCACTCACAACCCTCCTTAGGAAAAATCAAATACCATATAGATGGGGATTCCCATTCGCCTTGATAGTGATGAAAGAAGGCAGATCCATCAGCATCAAATCGCTTGAGGAAGTGCCCTCGGGGTGCAAACAACTAGGCTTGCATATACCTGATGTCTCCAACATCAGTCCTCCAACAAAATCATTAGTCCCTGTGGAACCTAGGGGCTCCCCTCTCAATAGCAAATGGACAAGGATCCCTAAGGGGGGCAAGAAATCTAAATCCTGAAGCTCATAATATCAGTTGCACAGAGAACATTAGATTTGTCTTTAAAATGCTGACCTTCACAATGCAGGGCTTCCCGCTGAGGGAATCTTTCGGAAGGACTAGTGTCTTTCAATTCCTCATTGGGGAGTTGGATATGCTCACGAACTGGGGTTTCCTATATCCTTTTTTGTAAGGTTCTTCCTGTTTCTCTGCCCCTTGGTTATATGTAAGGGGCATAATTACTGAGAAAGTTAGTTATAGATAATGTATAGTTATTAAGTACTTGATAGAATATACTTAATGCTTTTCGTTGCAATAGGGCTGTCATTTAGTCATACTGACTGCACACCTCTCCTCTTCTTTTCTTCTTCCTCTTTACTCTTTTCTGTCCCTTGTCTTCCTAGTATTCCTTGAGTCATTCCTTTACTCCCCTATACTCTCTCTGGGAGGGGTTGAAATTAAGGTACAGAAACATCTATACGTTTTGGTTTAAGTTTATGTTTATTTTGGTGTTTAATGTTGTTAAGTTTAAGTATAAAACAAGGGGTTACGCTCATCTCAAATCATGCACTATCACAGATTATGTAGTTTTTTCAATGCTTGCATGTCTCTGTCGGGGAGACTGTGTGGTCTCTTCTGATGGAGGCGATGGGATGCAAAGGACAAGTGGCTCTTCCGTTGCTCCTCCTCCTGGGGCTTTCCTGAGACAGCAGGTGAGTGTGGTTTTTATTTCTGACAGTAACATAGACCATTCCCGACACACCACAAGATGACTCTCCCCAATATTAATTTAGTATCACACAATGTAAGAGGCCTGCACTCGGACATTAAGAGACGTACAGCTCTCACACAATACAGGAATTTACATGCCAACATTGTGTATTTACAAGAGACTCATTTTGTTAATTCCTCTGTCCCCAAATATTGGTCGAGAGACTACACTCAGCATTATCATGCCACATCAAACACAAAGAAACGAGGGGTTTCCATCTTGGTTCACCACTCACTCTTATTTGTACATGGGGAAACGATAGCGGATAAGGAGGGTAGGTACATATTGGTACAGGGCCAGATACAGGGAGTGGATGTGGTGCTGTGCAATGTCTATGCCCCGAATGAGAAACAGAATGTCTTTTTCAGAGACATTTCACACTTGTTGACTGGATGGTCTAAAATGCGGATCATACTAGCAGGTGATTTTAACCTGGATATTCAAAGATTAGTACATGGCCCTACCATGATATCCAAAAAAAGTGGGAGACTTAGATCTATGGCCAAATCCATTATGGACTCCCTGGGCCCCCATTCCCTAATTGATTCGTGGAGGACGTTGCACGGTTTAACCACAGACACAACATATTACTCAGCGGCTCATAAGACTTACACCAAGCTGGATTACATCTTCATAAGTCAAATCCTACAACCGGTTCTTAGAGTAGCAAACATACACACATGTGTTTGGATCGGACCACTCTATAACCCAAGTTCAGTTGGGGGACTTGAGAGACCCAAATAGAGCAAGGTCCTGGACTTTTGACCCATCATGCATTAAAAAACCCCAGATCAAAAAGAACATATTAAAGGCACTGGAGGAATATTGGAATATTAACTTAGACTCAACTTCTAATCCTATCAATGTTTGGGCAGCGCATAAATCAGTGATCCGGGGGCTTCTCATCAAAGAAAAAGCCATACTAACGAGGAAAACTAAAACCCAAATTTCCCTATTGTATTCCGAGATAGAGGAACTAGAACGCTCCCACAAAAAGACTTATTCGGCTACTACACTCCAATCACTACAACTCAAAAAACAGTCCCTGGCAAAATATTTAAATGAACACTCCATCAAAGCAGCACATAGGTTGAAATCAGCCTACTTTCTTTATGCTAACAAGCCGGACAAATTTTTAGCCAAAAAGATTAGGGATACCCATCAAGCATCATCAATCCCAATTTTGCAAGACACATCGGGTCACTTAACCTCACACCCACAAGTGGATACATTTGCACACTATTATAGGGATCTCTATGACGGTAGAAAGGTAGATTACAATAATAATACACAACAAAAGCAAACCAACTTCCTAGATGGTGTAAACTTGGGGGTTATTTCAGAGGAAGACCACAACATGCTTAATGCTAAAGTTACACGGGAGGAAATTTTAGGGGTCCTTAGGGACCTCAAATCAGGGAAAGCACCGGGACCAGATGGGTTCTCCGGTGAATATTACAAACTGTTTAAATCGGTGTTACTCCCACACATTATTAAATTCGCTAATCATATCATGGAGGGCCATGAGATACCAGCAGAACTGCTCCAAGCTAAAATTGTCGTTTTGCCAAAACCAGGGAAAAATCCGAAATTTTGTAATAATTATAGACCAATCTCTTTAATAAACCAGGACATCAAAATTGTGACGAAGGTGCTAGCTAATAGACTTAAGCAAATACTCCCGACATTAGTACACCCAGACCAGGTGGGCTTCGTGGTGGGGAGGGAGGCCCCGGATAATGTCCGAAGAATGACAGGGGTGACAGACTACTTGACAGATAATAAAGTGCCTTCTCTGCTCCTCTCGTTGGACGCAGAGAAGGCATTTGACAGAGTGGACTGGCAGTACATGTGGACAGTGCTAGAAAAAAGAGGGATACATGGGCCCTTCTTAACAGCAATTCGCAATGTTTACTCTAAACCGTCGGCGCGAGTTAGAGCAGTGGGACATCAATCAGTGGATATCCAAATTCAAAATGGCACTAGGCAGGGCTGCCCTCTCTCGCCGCTGCTGTTCGCGCTGTGTATAGAGCCCCTGGCCGCTTCAATTAGGAACAACCCGGGAATAGAGGGTCTGCAGATTGGGAGGTTCACCCATAAAATCACTCTGTTTGCGGATGACATCTTGTTGACAATTACTAAACCACTCTTGTCACTTCCTATATTATATAAAGTTATCCAGGAGTTTTCCTCTGTCTCGGGATATAAAATTAACTTGGATAAATGCGAGGCCCTTCCACTTAATCTCCCTAGACACACAATGAAAAATATTGAAACCAACTTTGAACTCAGATGGTCCAAACAAAGTATTAGGTACCTGGGAATAAACCTTACATCACACTCATCTAACCTTTATAGATTAAATTACCTTCCAATGTTTAAAAAAATCAGGTCAGACCTTAACAGATGGCAATCACTTAAGTTTTCATGGTATGGGAGACTGACATCCATTAAAATGAACATTCTACCAAGGATTCTGTATCTATTTAGAGTCTTGCCTATAAAAGTTAATAAACCTGACCTAGACTCTATCCAAAAAGCCCTTCACAACTTCCTTAGAGACAAGAAACAGGCTAGGATTTCCTCTCAGTTACTTACGAGACATAGACAATTAGGTGGGGTTGGATTACCTAACTTACAGGACTACTATAAGGCAGCCAGACTTGCACAGACTTCTCTGTGTGGTAGGAGGGATGACAGCATTCTCTGGCCTATCTTTGAGGCAGAGATGGGGAATCTTAACTCTCCAGAGGACATTATATGGGAAATGGGGGCAAAGAGAGGGAGAATGCCACAGCTTTCCTCAATCACTAGATTGTCTAGACAGGAATGGAAATCAGCTGTGGGACCCGACAATATCTTCCCGGAGAACTCTATGAAGATTCCTTTAAAGTACCTGTTAAACCCTGACCATAGGCCACTAGTAGGTAAATGGGAGAATAAGGGACTCTATAGAGTGGCGGACCTGGTGAGCAATGGAGCTCCCATAACCTACTCACAATTGAGCCAAAGAATAGACCCGATACCACTCCAGTGGTTTTTATACTTACAAATAGCATCAGCAATACGTCATTATGTATCCAAAACTGCCACTAAAGGCACTACAAGTTTAGAAAGACTGTGTGCCACCTCCAGCAGACCCAAACGTGCAATCTCGCTGATTTATCTTGACCTACAGGCACATAGAGCTAAATCTAAGACTCCTTTAATATTAAAATGGGAAACAGATTTAGGAGTGGTAAAGGAACAAGGGGAGTGGGAGGAATTGTTTTACGGTTCCTGTAGATCCCTATTGAGTGCAGATCTCAGAGAAAACATTATTAAGACCTCTTTTAGATGGTACCTTACTCCTCTTAGGACAGCGCATTTGGTTAGAGGCGGATCCAGATTTTGTTACAGGGGATGTAGGGAGGAGGGCATATATTCCCCTGGGAGACCACAGGAGAGAAATCGCCTCTACTTACACTATTGTTGAGAAACATTCCCAGGAGGGCATCATGGATTGGGTTTGAGGTATAGGAGAGCTCCAGGGACCGAGTTGTCCCCTAACGGCAGGCCTGGATGGTAGGGTCTGCTGGAACAATAAGTTTGCTACCTCGAAACTATTCGGACTCTCCTATGTGATAATGTTAAGCTATTCATTACAATGACATATGTATTGTGTTTGACTGGTATCTGTATTGTATATTTCATTACCTAATAAAAACGATTTAATCATAAAATGAATAGTTGTTTACCTATTATCTACCAATACTATCAAATAATCTCTGATGAAGTGAATGTACGCATACGCGAAACACAGCAGATAATAGGAGCTTTACCTTTCCCATCTGAAGTCTCCTAGCTGAATCAACTACAGACTGCACTGACTATTTGGCTCTGGTAAAACCAGACATGGCGTAGTTGGACATCTGCTATATAAAACCTTTTGCCTCTCTGCCACACATAAGTAGTTTCTGATCTAATAACATGATTGCATGTATAGTCTGACAACCTATAGACCAACTTCCATAGGACTAGTTAACAAGTCACTCCCCATGCTTTGATGTCTCTCTGATTTTACTCATTTGATGGGCATTTATATGCATATGTGCTATATTTCCTTCCATAAGGCAGGGAGAGTGCACAACTTCATTCCTTACTGTTGGGAAATACAACACCTGGCCACCAGGAGGAGGCAAAGACACCCCAGCCAAAGGCTTTAATATCCAACCTCCCCTATCACCCAGTCATTCTTTGACTTTCGTCACTATAGGAGGTGGCAGAGACGTGGCAGAAGATTTGGATAGTCTTGTAATGGGCATGTTTCCTTCAAGAAAGGACTGGAGTCTTAAGTAATCATGTCAACCTCTCAGTGAGAGTATTGATGAAAGTTAGAGTCTGAAGATGCATGGAAGGTTTTCTTCTATAAAGGTAAGACGAGTCCACGGATTCATCCATTACTTGTGGGATATTATCCTCCTGCTAACAGGAAGTGGCAAAGAGCACCACAGCAGAGCTGTCTATATAGCTCCTCCCTTAGCTCCACTCCCAGTCATTCTCTTTGCCTACTCTAAGTACTAGGAAGGGTAAAGTGAAAGAGGTGATAAAATATTAGTTTTTAATTTCTTCAAGCAAGAGTTTGTTTTTTTAAATGGTACTGGTATGTACTATTTACTCTCAGGCAGCAGATGGATGAAGACTGCTGCCTGGAGGATGATGATCTTAGCATTTGTAACTAAGGTCCATTGCTGTTCCCACAGAGGCTGAGGAGTACAGGAAACTTCAGTGTGAGGAACGGTTTCATGCTATGCAGCAATGAGGTATGTTCAGTCATATTTTTCTGGATAGACTGTATTTCAGAAAGGCTGACATTATACCCAGGAGGGTAAGGGTAAGCAATAATCCTAGAGCTAAAAGAAGGGCATTACTTAGCTTGCATATGGGGCCAATTACTAATATGGTTGACACTGAATTACAACTGTTTGGGAGCAAACGTTTTTTGACTTGGGAGTGCTTTAAAGTTTTTATGGGCAATAACGTTTTGGGCAGCTTTATTAAGGGCACACATGGCTTAACTTTTGGGTCTCAGAACCCACATGGCTAGTTATAACCGCTCTGGTGCGGTTCTGTAAGGCTATGGAGACATTGAGTGAGATGGGCATGGCCTATTTTCGCTCCTCAGATGCACAGTTAGTTTGATCAGCAAGCAGCAAGCTCTAACTCCTGTGGGCCCTGGTGTATGTTTTGGGCCAAATCAAAGCTTTTACCCCACATTTTCGATCCCTGAGGGTTAGGTAGGGCCACAGCAGGGCTGTGACAAGGTGCTGAGGGTTTTTTCCAGATCTGACCCTATTTTCGATCCGGTTTTCAAATTAAGGGGTTAATTGTTAAAAAAATTTGCTGTGCAATCTTAACTACCTATATTGTGTCTACATACAAAATTTTGAAAAATTTGGTGCATGTTTAGGCTGTTTTGCAGAACGTGTATGCTTTTTTTTCTCTTAAAGGCGAAGTACCGTTTTTTAAGATTGTTATTTTTTTCACTAAATAAAGTGTTTTCATGCTTGTTTGTAGTCATTACTAGCCTGTTCAACATGTCTGACATTGAGGAAAGTCAGTGTTCAATATGTTTAGAAGCCATTGTGGAACCTCCACTTAGAATGTGTCCCTCATGCACTGAAAGGTCAATAAATTGTAAAGAACATATTTTAGCTACTAAAAGTATGTCGCAGGATGATTCTCAGTCAGAAGGGAATCGGGTTTTGCCATCTAATTCTCCTCAAGTGTCACAATCGTTAACGCCCGAACAAGCGATGCCAAGTACTTCTAGTGCGTCTAATTCTTTCACCCTGCAAGATATGGCTGCAGTTATGAATACTACCCTCACAGAGGATTTATCTAAGCTGCCTGGGTTGCAGGGGAAGCGCAGTAGGTCTGGTGTGAGAACAAACGCTGAGCCCTCTGACGCTTTATTAGCCATATCCGAAATACCCTCACAATGTTCTGAAGTGAGGGATTTGCTGGCTGAGGGAGAGATTTCTGATTCAGGAAATATGTTCCCTCAGACAGATTCAGATATGACGGCTTTTAAATTTAAATTAGAACACCTCCGCTTATTGCTCAGGGAGGTTTTAGCGACTCTGGATGATTGTGACCCTATTGTAGTTCCAGAGAAATTGTGTAAAATTGACAGATTCCTAGAGGTAAATTGTTACGAGTGGGATAGACCAGGTATTCCGTTTGCTCCCCCTCCTACTTTAAAGAAAATGTTTCCCATATCTGACGCCGTGCAGGACTTGTGGCAGACGGTCCCTAAAGTGGAGGGAGCTATTTCTACCCTGGCTAAGCGTACAACTATACCTATCGAGGACATTTGTGCTTTCAAAGATCCTATGGATAAAAAAATAGAGGGTCTTCTGAAGAAAATATTTGTTCACCAAGGTTTTCTTCTCCAACCTATAGCGTGCATTGTTCCTGTAACTACTGCAGCGTCCTTTTGGTTCGAGGCTCTGGAAGAGGTTCTTCAGGTTGAGACCCCATTAGATGATATTCTGGATAGAATTAGGGCTCTCAAGCTAGCTAATTCTTTCATTACAGATGCCGCTTTTCAATTGAATAAATTAGCGGCAAAGAATTCAGGTTTTGCCATTTTAGCACGTAGAGCGTTATGGCTTAAGTCCTGGTCTGCTGATGTGTTATCAAAAGCTAAGCTTTTAGCCATCCCTTTCAAGGGTAAGACCCTATTCGGGCCTGAACTGAAGGAGATCATTTCAGACATTACTGGAGGGAAAGGCCATGCCCTTCCTCAGGATAGGACGAATAAGATGAGGACCAAACAAAATAATTTTCGTTCCTTTCGGAACTTCAAAGGTGGTCCCTCTTCCCCTGTCGCAAAGCAAGAGGGGAATTTTGCTCAGTCCAAGTCAGTATGGAGACCGAACCAGACTTGGAACAAGGGTAAACAGGCCAAGAACCCCACTGCTGCCACCAAGACAGCATGAAGGGGTAGCCCCCGATCCGGGACCGGATCTAGTAGGGTGCAGACTTTCTCACTTCGCTCAGGCTTGGGCAAGAGACGTTCAGGACTCCTGGGCTTTAGAAATAGTAACCCAGGGGTATCTTCTGGATTTCAAAGATTCTCCCCCAAGGGGGAGAGTCCATCTTTCTCAATTGTCTGTAAACCAGACAAAAAGAGAGGCGTTCTTACGCTGTGTAGAAGACCTATATACCATGGGAGTGATCTGCCCAGTTCCAAAAACAGAACAGGGGCAGGGGTTCTACTCCAATCTGTTTGTTGTTCCCAAAAAAGAGGGAACCTTCAGACCAATTTTGGATCTCAAAATCCTAAACAAATTTCTCAGGGTCCCATCCTTCAAGATGGAGACCCTTCGGACTATTTTGCCAATGATCCAGGAGGGTCAATATATGACCACTGTGGACTTAAAGGATGCGTATCTACACATTCCTATCCACAAAGATCATCACCAGTTCCTCAGGTTCGCTTTTCTGGACAAGCATTACCAGTTTGTGGCTCTCCCCTTCGGGTTGGCCACAGCTCCCAGAATTTTCACAAAGGTGCTAGGGTCCCTTCTGGCGGTTCTAAGGCCGCGGGGCATAGCTGTGGCGCCTTATCTGGACGTCAACTTTCCAACTAGCCAAGTCTCACATGGACATCGTGGTGGCTTTTCTAAGATCTCACGGGTGGAAAGTGAACGTACAAAAGAGTTCACTTATCCCTCTCACAAGAGTTCCTTTCCTGGGAACTCTGATAGATTCGGTGGATATGAAAAATTTTCTGACGGAGGTCAGGAAATCAAAAATTGGATCCATTTGCCGAGCTCTTCATTCCATTCCTCGCCCGTCAGTGGCTCAGTGTATGAAGGTAATCGGCTTAATGGTAGCGGCAATGGACATAGTTTCGTTTGCTTGCTTGCATCTCAGACCACTGCAACTATGCATGCTCAAACAGTGGAATGTTAAATAAATAAATCTGGACCAAGAGACCAGAGACTCTCTTCTTTGGTGGTTGTCACAGGATCATCTGTCCAAGGGAATGTGTTTCCGCAGGCCAGCATGGGTCATAGTGACGACGGACGCCAGCCTATTGGGCTGGGGTGCAGTCTGGAATTCCCTGAAAGCACAGTGTTTGTGGACTCAGGAGGAGGCTCTCCTCCCGATAAATATT
Organism: Bombina bombina; assembly: GCF_027579735.1. Lineage (NCBI taxonomy): Eukaryota > Metazoa > Chordata > Amphibia > Anura > Bombinatoridae > Bombina > Bombina bombina. The sequence goes on from NC_069502.1 coordinate 1,181,047,267, forward strand.
CTAGACCTGAGAGCTATATTCAGCGCGCTTCAGGCGTGGCCTCAGCTGGCGTCGGCTAGATTCATAAGATTCCAGTCGGACAATATCACGACTGTAGCATATATCAATCATCAGGGGGGAACAAAGAGTTCTCTAGCGATGATAGAGGTTACCAAAATAATTTGATGGGCAGAGACTCACTCTTGCCATCTATCAGCAATCTATATCCCAGGAGTGGAGAACTGGGAAGCGGATTTTCTAAGTCGTCAGACTTTTCATCCGGGGGAGTGGGAACTCCATCCGGAGGTGTTTGCACAATTGATTCAGCAATGGGGCACACCAGAATTGGATCTGATGGCGTCTCGTCAGAACGCCAAACTTCCTTGTTACGGGTCCAGGTCAAGGGATCCTCAGGCACTACTGATAAATGCTCTAGCAGTACCCTGGTCGTTCAACCTGGCTTAGGTGTTTCCACCATTTCCTCTCCTTCCTTGTTTGATTGCCAGAATCAAACAGGAGAGAGCTTCGGTGATTTTGTTAGCACCTGAGTGGCCAGGCAGGACTTGGTATGCAGACCTGGTGGACATGTCATCTCTTCCACCATGGACTCTGCCACTGAGACAGGACCTTCTGATTCAAGGTCCGTTCCAGCATCCAAATCTAGTTTCTCTGCGGCTGACTGCTTGGAGATTGAACGCTTGATCTTATCCAAGCGGGGTTTCTCGGAGTCGGTCACAGATATCTTGATTCAGGCTCGAAAGCCTGTCACCAGGAACATTTATCATAAGATATGGCGTACATATCTTTATTGGTGCGAATCCAAAGGCTACTCATGGAGTAAGATCACGATTCCTAGGATTTTGTCATTCTCCAAGAAGGATTGGAGAAGGTTCTATCAGCTAGTTCCTTAAAGGGACAGATATCTGCTTTATCAATTCTACTGCACCAACGCCTGTGTTTAAACCTGTTGCTCCGCCATGGAGTTTGAATTTAGTTCTTAAGGTTCTTCAAGGGGTTCCGTTTGAACCTATGCATTCCATAGATATTAAGCTTCTATCTTGGAAAGTTCTGTTTTTAGTTGCTATCTCTTCGGCTCGAAGAGTTTCTGAACTATCTGCATTGCAATGCGACTCGCCTTATCTTGTTTTCCATGCTGATAAGGTGGTTTTGTGTACCAAACCTGGATTCCTTCCTAAGGTTGTTTCTAATAAAAATATTAATCAGGAAATTGTTGTTCCTTCTCTGTGTCCTAATCCTTCCTCTAAGAAGGAGTGTCTATTGCACAACTTGGACGTGGTTCGTGCTTTGAAGTTTTACTTGCAAGCGACCAAAGATTTCCGTCAAACATCTTCTTTGTTTGTTGTCTATTCTGGAAAACGTAGAGGTCAAAAAGCTACGGCTACCTCTCTTGCCTTTTGGCTGAAAAGCAGCATCCGTTTGGCATACGAGACTGCTGGACAGCAGCCTCCTGAAAGAATTACATCTCACTCTACTAGAGCGGTGGCTTCCACATGGGCTTTTAAAAATGATGCTTCTGTTGAACAGATTTGTAAGGCTGCGACTTGGTCGCTTCATACCTTTTCCAAATTTTACAAATTTGATACCTTTGCTTCTTCGGAGGCTATTTTTGGGAGAAAAGTTCTTCAAGCAGTGGTGCCTTCTGTTTAACCATCTGTCTTGTCCCTCCCGTTCATCCGTGTCCTGTATCTTTGGTATTGTATCCCACAAGTAATGGATGAATCCGTGGACTCGTCTTACCTTTATAGAAGAAAACTAAATTTATGCTTACCTGATAAATTGATTTCTTCTATGGTAAGACGAGTCCACGGCCCGCCCTGTCATTTTAAGACAGATTATATTTTTTTGATTTACACTTCAGTCACCTCTGCACCTTGTAATTTCTCCTTTTCCTTCCTGTACCTTCGGTCGAATGACTGTGGGGTGGAGCTAAGGGAAGAGCTATATAGACAGCTTTGCTGTGGTGCTCTTTGCCACTCCCTGTTAGCAGGAGGATAATATCCCACAAGTAATGGATGAATCCGTGGACTCGTCTTACCATAGAAGAAATCAATTTATCAGGTAAGCATAAATTTAGTTTTTCTGCAAATCCATCCAGGCTGTCGCCTAACAGTTCCCGGGCAATCAGTGTTGACGAGTTTCACTGCTTGCTGTTACACACTCAAGTCCATGTCAGAGCATTGCTGCAAGACTCACACTTGAAAGGCTGTGCCTGTTCCACAGCATGGATCCTGGAGGTAAGATCATTTTATATATACACTTTGGCTATACAGGGTCACAGTGTGGCTCCTTTATGCCTCAATAGAATCAAGGGTTAATATCTCCTTCAGGGAGATTATTTGAACAGCAAGGGGTTATTTATAACTGCTTTTATGTGAGAGTTTTTGGGCTCATAGACTGTGTGCTTTTGGCTTGGAACAAACAGCTTTCGTTTTTGTGTGTTGCTCAGCTCATAATTGCTTGGCGCCTTTTCCATAGCACGGGAAGTCCTGTCCCACACACTATGTGACCGGGTGCAGTCTTTTCATTTTCCTACGATCTTGCTGCTGATATCGCTTCTAAGGAGAGCATTTTCACTGTTAGCTGTCTGGGTGTAGGAGGTGGTGAGTGCCCCAGCCATTGGGATTATAAAGGTGCCGTTTTTTTTAATAAAGCGTTCACTTTTTGTCTGTCCTATAAATATATATTAGTTTTGGAATGCTCTGATATTTACTTTAGAAGGTTCCACTCCTTCTGTACTGATTAATAATTACTGTTTATATTGTAAAGAGGCCATATTTTGCCCGCCTTCTTAATTTTGTTCCATTCGCTTAAGCACTGTTCTAAAGTCTAAAAAGCCCCTCTGAGCCGTCTACATCTCAGGAATCTGTGTCCCGAGAGAGTACTACCCTTTCTACACTACCTGCTCCACATGCAGTTCCCTGAGGCTCAACTAATCCTTTTTTCCAGCGGACTTTACAGCACAGTTACAATCGGCGGTGTCTGCGGCCCTGAGTGCTTTACCTCGCTCTAGCAAACGTAAGAGAAAGGTTAAACATAGTTCTCCTGACCTAGAGTCATCTAAATATTTGTCGGATTTAGCTACTATGTCCCAGCTATCCGAGTATGAGTTAACCTCTGTAGCTTCAGAGGGTGAACTTTCTGAGTCGGAGACTTCAGTTTATAAACCTTCAGCAAAGGAACCCTCTTTTAGATTTAAAATTGAGCATCTGCATTTTTTATTAAAGGAGGTTCTGTCTACGTTAGAGGTTCCAGAGGCTACACTCCCTGAGGAACCTAAGATCCCTAAACTATACAGGGTTTATGAAGACAGGAAGGTCCCTTTGACTTTTCCTGTGCCAGTTAAGATGGTGAACATTATTAGTAACGAATGGGAAAGAATAGGATCTTCTTTTTCCCCCTAGTCTACTTTTAAAAATATATTCCCAGTCCCTGACTCTTAATTGGATTTGTGGGGCTCCATCCCAAAGGTGGATGGCGCTATTTCTAGGCTGGCTAAGCGTACTACTATCCCTCTGGAGGATAGTTCTTCTTTCAGAGAGCCTATGTATAAGAAAATGGAGACATTTCTGAGAAAGATGTTTCAACATACAGGGTTTTTATTTCAACCAGCGGCAGTTGTAGCCGTGGTTGCTGGAGCAGCTACCTACTGGTGTGACACTCTGTCGGAGCTCATTGAGGTGGAGACTCCCCTCAAGGATATTCAGGAGAGAATTAAGGCCCTAAAAATTGCTAACTCCATCTGTGACACGAATATGCAGATTATTTGCCTAAATGCAAAGGCTTCAAACTTTGCGGTCCTAGTCTGCTGGGCTCTCTGGTCGAAGTCTTGGTCTTTCTCTTGCTTTCAAGGGGAAGATTGTATTCAGTCCAGGGCTGGACTCCATTATTTCTACGGTTACCGGAGTAAAAGGTGCCTTCCTTCCACAGGATAAGAAAAATAGGCCTAAGGGACGGCAATTGTCTAATTTTTGTTCCTTTCGTTCTGACAAATCACAATGACAACAATCTTTATCCAAGTCCGAGCAGACCAAGAGTACTTTTTTCAGACGCTTGGTTCCAGGATGTACAGGATCCTTGGGTCCTGGAGGTTGTATCTCAAGGATACAGGATAGGATTTAAGTCTTATCAGCCCAGGGGCAGATTTCTACTCTCCAGTCTATCTACAAGACCAGAAAAGAGGGCTACCTTCTTAGGTTGCGTACAGAATCTCTCCTCTCTAGGAGTAATTGTCCTGGTTCCTACAGCAGAAAGAGGTTTGGGGTTTTATTCAAAGCTTTTCATAGTTCCCTCTTTCAAGATGGAGTCAATACAGTCAATCCTTCCTCTGGTTCAGGAAGGACAGTTTATGACCACCATAGACCTGAAGGATGCATACCTTTACTTTCTGAAACACAGGGAACATTTTCAGTTCCTGAGGTTTGCCTTTCTGGACCAGCACTTCCAGTTTATAGCTCTTCCATTTAGCCTAGCTACTGCTCCAAGGATATTCATGAAGGTTCTGGGGGCTCTTCTAGCCGTTACCAGGACACAAGTTATTTCAGTATTGCCTAACCTGGACTATATATTGGTGCAGGCACCATCTTTTCCTCTAGCGGAAGAACATTCAGAGTCCCTTCTCAATCTTCTTCGATCACATGGATGGAAGATAAACTTGGAAAATAGTTCTCTTACTCCAAGTACAAGGGTGAATTTCCTGGGGACAATAATAGACTCCATGTAATAGATATCCATGAGAATATTCCTCACAGATCAGAGACGATGCACTCTAACTTCTGCATATTTTGCCCTCTAGGCCTCCTTGAGACCCTCAGTCGCTCAGTGTATGGAGGTGATCGGACTCATGGTGTCCTGTATGGACATCATTCCTTTTGCCAGATTCTGTCTCAGACCCTTACAACTGTGCATGCTGAGACAATGGAACGGCGACCATTCAGATCTGTCTCAACAGATTGTGCTGGACAACCTGTCGAGAGACTTGCACTCTTGGTTTCTCTGTCCAGATCATCCGTCCCAAAGCATGTGCTTCTTGAGACCATCTACAAGACCAGAAAAGAGGGCTACCTTCTTAGGTTGCGTACAGAATCTCTCCTCTCTAGGAGTAATTGTCCTGGTTCCTACAGCAGAAAGAGGTTTGGGGTTTTATTCAAAGCTTTTCATAGTTCCCTCTTTCAAGATGGAGTCAATACAGTCAATCCTTCCTCTGGTTCAGGAAGGACAGTTTATGACCACCATAGACCTGAAGGATGCATACCTTTACTTTCTGAAACACAGGGAACATTTTCAGTTCCTGAGGTTTGCCTTTCTGGACCAGCACTTCCAGTTTATAGCTCTTCCATTTAGCCTAGCTACTGCTCCAAGGATATTCATGAAGGTTCTGGGGGCTCTTCTAGCCGTTACCAGGACACAAGTTATTTCAGTATTGCCTAACCTGGACTATATATTGGTGCAGGCACCATCTTTTCCTCTAGCGGAAGAACATTCAGAGTCCCTTCTCAATCTTCTTCGATCACATGGATGGAAGATAAACTTGGAAAATAGTTCTCTTACTCCAAGTACAAGGGTGAATTTCCTGGGGACAATAATAGACTCCATGTAATAGATATCCATGAGAATATTCCTCACAGATCAGAGACGATGCACTCTAACTTCTGCATATTTTGCCCTCTAGGCCTCCTTGAGACCCTCAGTCGCTCAGTGTATGGAGGTGATCGGACTCATGGTGTCCTGTATGGACATCATTCCTTTTGCCAGATTCTGTCTCAGACCCTTACAACTGTGCATGCTGAGACAATGGAACGGCGACCATTCAGATCTGTCTCAACAGATTGTGCTGGACAACCTGTCGAGAGACTTGCACTCTTGGTTTCTCTGTCCAGATCATCCGTCCCAAAGCATGTGCTTCTTGAGACCATCCTGGGAGATTGTGATTACGGACGCAAGCCTTTCAGGCTAGGGAGCCGTTTGGGGTGCAGAGAAGGCACAAGGACTGTGGACTCAGGAGTCCTTCTCCCTTCCGATCAATATATTGGAACTCCAAGCAATCTTCAATGCCTTGAAGGCTTGGCATCTTCTGGGTTTGTCCCAGTTTATCAGATTCCAATCAGACAATATAACCTTGGTTGCCTACATTAACTATCAGGGGGATGAGATGTTCCTTGGCGATGTGGGCGGAGAAAAGTTGGGAGAAAAGTTTTGCAGGCTCTGGTGCCCTCAGAATAGGGTCCGACTTTTTTTTTCCCGTTATTCATTCAGTGTCCTCTGGAGCTTGGGTATAGTTTTCCCAACAGTAAGGAATGAAGTTGTGGACTCTCCCTTTCCTTATGGAAGGAAAACATAATTTATGCTTACCAGATAAATTCCTTTCCATCCCCAGTCATTCTCTTTGCCTTCGGTGCAAGGAGGAGATCATGCCTTTTGGAGTCCAATCTAAGATTTCCTCCCAGGGGCAGATTTCTCTTCTAGAGTATCTGCAATCCAGGTATGACGAGAGGCATTCCTTGAACGGGGTTCAGGATCTTCCTCTCTGGGAGTGATAGTTCCAGTTCCATTTTAGGAATGGGATCTAGGTAATTACCTCTAGTAACTCAGATTCTGACCTTCAAAGTAGTATCCTTTCTTCTTTGTTTTAAGAATACCTGTTCATATTGAACATAGACCTGAAGGTTTTATTGTTCCCTTGATTTGGGATCTTCTCAAGTTTCTGAGTTTTCGTTATCCTAGACAGACTTTTAGGTCTTGGGGTATTGCAAGGAACTCTCTTTCTTGAGATCTTGTCCAATCTACTTTCCCATGGATGGGAAATTAATCTGGAGAAGAGTTCCCTTGTTCCATCTACAAGGGTGATTATTTGGGGACCTTAATAGATTCTTTATCTAAAAGAAGATTTTTAACAGAGGTCAGATAATCAAGGATTTATTCCTTTTCCTTTCTCTGCAGTCTTCTGTCCGGTCATTAGCAAGGCTCTTGTGGTCCGGTATATAGCCATTTTGCAACCAGAAGGTTGGAAGTTTGGACCTAGCTGCAGTTGTTTTTACCTTCACTTTTCAGTGATTCTATGTATGGAGGGAATTGGTCTGAGGGTTAACCATGGACATCCTTCCCTTTACTATGTTCTATAAAACGTTTCAGGAGTATCTGTCTCGGGGCGCGTGCTTCTAGAGACATTCCTGGGTGATGTGACCACGGATGCCTACCTGCTGGGCTGGGAAGCAGTCTCTTTTTTTTAAGGCGCAGGGATTATGGACTCGGAAGTGTCTGCTCTCCTCTTAAACATTTTGAAGTTGAGAGAGATTTTTAATGCTCTGATGACTTGGCCTCAGTCATCCTTAGCTTGATTCCAATCGGACTATTTCACCTCAATGGTTTACATCAACCACTAGGGATGAACTTGGAGTTCCTTAGCCATGTAGGAGGTGACTTGGATTGTTCAGTGGGCGGAAGCTCACAATTTTTGTCTATCTGACATCCACATTCCAGGAAACAACTGCGAAGTGGATTTCCTGAGCAGACAGATTTTTCATTCTGAGGAGTGGGAACTCCATCCAACTTAACCCTCAAATGGGTGCCTGTGTTGGATCTGATGGCATCTTGGCAGAATGCCAAGCTGCCAAGGTATGATTTGAAGTCAAGAGATCATCAGGCCACTCTTATAGATGCTCTGGCGGTTCCTTGGGATTTCAGACTGGTATACTTCTTTCTTCCATTTGCTCTCCTTCCAAGAGTCATTGCTTGTATCAAACAGGAGAAGAGTGTCGGTAATTCTAATAACCCCTGCGTGGGCTTGCAGGATCAGGTATGCAGACCTAGTGGAGATGTCATCTCTTCTACCTTGGAGACTTCCTCTGAGGAAGGAGCTCATGATTCGGGGTCCCTTCTTTCATCCAAATTTCGTTTCTCTGAAGCTGACTGCTTGCAGATTGAACGCTTAGTTCTGTCTAAGCATGGTTTTTCTGAGTCAGTCATGGAGACCATGATTCAGGCTTCAGGCTACAAGAAAGATTTACCATAAAATATGGCGTAAATATCTTTATTAGTGTGAATCCAAGGGCTACTCTTGGAGTAGGGTCAGGATTCTTAGAATGTTGTCCTTTCTACGGGAAGGTCTGGAGAAAGAGGTTTTTTTTTTATTATAATGTTTTTATTGAGGTCATAAACATAAATCATAGTACAGAAGTAAGACATACTTAGGTGTTCCTTTTCATTTTCCAGAGTATGCAGAGACCAAAGCAACTAACATCTTACTGGAGAAAGGTTTTGTCAGTCAGTTCTCTGAAAGGTCAGATTTCTGCATTATCTTTTTTGCTGCATAAGCGTCTGGCGGACGTCCAGATATGCAATATTTTTGTCAGGCCTTGGTCAATATTAGGCCTGTGTTTAAATCTGTTGCTCCTCCTGGGTGCCTTAACTTTGTTCTTAAAGTTTTGCAGCAAGCTCCGTTTGAGCCATTGCATTTTATAGATATTAAGTTATCTTGGAAGGTTTTGTTTCTTATTGCTATCTCTTCTGCTCGGAGAGTGTCGGAACTCTCAGCTTTGCAGTGTGATTTGCCTTATCTTATCTTTCATGCCGATGAGGCGGTTATTCGTAGTAAGTTAGGTTACTTCCTAAAGTGGTTTCGGACAGAAATTGTTGTCCTTCTCTTTGTCATACTTCTTCTTTTCTGAAGAATGTTTGTTGCACAACTTAGAGGTTGTGCGTGCTTTAAAATTTTATATTCAAGCGACTAAGGATTTTCGCCAGTCTTCTGCCCTGTCTGTTTGTTTCTCTGGGGAAACGTAAAGGTCAGAAAGCTTCTTCTACTTCTTTTTGTCTCTGGTTGAGAAGTATAATTGCTTTTGCTGGGCAGCAGTCTCCTGAGAGAATTACAGCTCATTCCACTAGGGCTGTCTCTTTTTCTTGGGTTTTCAAAAATGAAGCTTCTCTGGAACGGTTTTGCAAGGCTGCAACTTGGTCTTCTCTGCATACCCTGTCAACATTTTTCAAATTTGATACTTTTGCTTCAGGCACCTCTACACCTTGTGTTATTTCCTTTTTCTCCATTTTCCTTCGGTCAAATGACTGGGGATTGTGGGAAGGGAAGTGACATTTAGCAGTTTTGGTGTGGTGCTCTCCTCCTGCTGACCAGGAGTGATATTCCCAACAGTAATTGATGATTCAGTGTACTCACCGTATTCGGAAATAAATGAATTTATCAAGTAAGCATAAATTTTTGTTTTTTTCTGTGTTCTATACTCTGAAACCCCTGTTTGTGGCTATGGAGTCTAATTAGCCCGTCACCTCAGTATCTTACTCAGACTATGTGTTTAACTTGCCCTCCAGCACAGTTATTCAGTGTATATGTTTCACAGCCTTAATGGATTTTTCGACTGAATTTAAACATATTCTGCATTCTACTTTAGTAGTAATGTTGGCGACAATTCCACAAATGCAAATGTCGTAATACTTTTCCACAAGAGGTTACAGTTCCTCAGGTTACTAATCAACATGTAGAAATTCCTGAAATTTTGCAGGAGTCTATGTCTGAGAGTCCTGATAGTTACTCAGAAGGAGAAATATCCTTGGATGATCAGGGTTTCTGTACCTGACTTGTACTCAGATAACTCCTTTATGTTCAAGGTTGAAAATTTACATTTCTTACTGCATGAGGTCCTTAACACCTGCTGATGAGAACCTGTGATTCAAATTAATTTGATTTTTAAGCCCTCTCCAAAGGCTCCGAAAGTTTTTCAGGTTCCTGACTTTGTTCCTTTGCTCTGTCTTCTCGGTTTAAAAAGATGTGTCCCTTACCAGAACAGAATTTGGAAATATTGGAATCTATTCTAATAGTTGACAAAGCAATATCTACACTCGCTAAGTGTACTACTGTCCCTTTGGAGGACAGTACTTTCTTAGGAAGCTTTTCCTCAAATAGGTTATCTTTTCAAACTAGCTGTTGGCATAGCATGTGTATCAGGTGTTACAGTTTTTATGGTGCGATTTCTTATCTAATTTTTTTCTATAGAAGATCTACAAAGTCGTATTGAAGTGCTAACTCATTTATCTGGGTTACATCTTGGTCTGCAGACATGGATTCTAAAAACAGACTATTAAATCTTTCTTTTCAAGGGAAGGTGCTTTTTCGATCTGATTTGGATTCAATCATCTCCACTGCTACTGGAGCTAAAAGGATCTTTTCTCCCTCAAGACAGGAAATCAAAAGGGGAAGAATAGTGCTGTAAATAATTTTAGCTAATTACGCTCCTTTATGGATCAAAAATTCCTCTTCCTAGAAGTCAGACTCTACCAAGTCATCTTAAAAACCAGGTGCCTCCTGGTACAAGCAGAATAAGAAGTCCTCTTCCAACACTAAATCTGCATGAAGATGCGGCCCCTGAACCAGATTCTGTTCTGGTAGGTGGCAGATTGAGTCTTTTTCAGGAGGCCTGGTTTCCTCATTTGAGGATCCCTAGGCATGGAAGATTATATCCCGAGGTTACAGGATAGGTTTTTTTTTGTTTTTTTTTTTAAATAATTTTTTATTGAGACAATAGATAAAAGTAACAGAAAAGGGAGTGTGTCCCAGCACAAGACAAATACAAAGAGAGAAGTAACTGTTACAGATCACATATGAAAGGTACATAAGACAGTGGTGTGCTAATATAGGATTTGTTAAGATATTATCTAGACAATAGAGTTTCAATATTTATATAATAATAGGAGTCAATGATATAGAAGATATCTAGGTAGAGAACAGAGAAATAACATTTGACATAAATTATAGCACCGACTTTATGACCTTAAATACAGAATGCGCATAGTGAGATCAAAACACGTGTGACTGGGGCATATATAAAAGAAGTCTCGGTTTTTTAATACAGGTAACTAGTGATCCCTACTCTCACATAAGAGGTATTCTATACGCTGGAAATAGTGAGAGGAAGGGAGCTGGCATTTATCAGGCCTCCCGTAGGCCTGCGTATATAGGGGGATGAGGGATGCAGCGGGCAAGAGCCGCTCATAATGGGGGGGAGAGGGGGGGGAAGGGGGGGCGGAGCTAGATAATTTGTTTTAAAAATATAAACTACAGGGCGATGTGAAATGGAATGGAGTAGGATCTCATGACTTTTGAGTATACTCCTAGAAAACATCTCTAAAATATGAAAACTAGGGCACGTGGATGTAAGGGAAATAGCCAAAGAGGATACTAACAGGGGGGGCTTTTGCAGTCTCATATAGCATATATAATATAAGCAGCCCCTACCTCACACTGTTAATTGAACCCTAACTACTACATATAATTAAAAATAGAGAAAGTTAGCTGAAGGAAAATTAAGATAACACATGGTATAGCTAATGAGATATCTATATTGTCATAACCTCTGCTGGGGTCTAATCTAACATCATGACTATATGACACTAGCTCTAGATTGACCCGGACATATGTTTCTATACATATCTATGATGCAATTGTATAGTAATTGCAATACTATAGTGTTAGGGCTATTTCAGAGTGTGCAAAGCTAGTTAGGTATTCTCTATACAATTCAATAATCGTGGCATGGAGTGCTGCTTCTGTTAGCATCAGGCAGAAAAGATTGAGAGTTTAGGAGAAGCTTAAAATACTTTAGCAGATTTGTAAGCACATGGGTATTAGGGGTCAGTAAACTAGGTACCCCATAGCGTAACGTCCTCCGTGAAGGCGAAGCTTACCTACATCTCTCCTCTGCATACAGAGAGTTCTGATAGTATGTCTCAGAGAGAAGATTAAAACATATTTAGACATAGTAAAATGACAAGTAATATTTACTTAAAATTAGCATCTAATCTACCTTGTTTGCTAGTGTATATATATTTTCCTATATCTAATCTAATAAATATCCTCAACACTTGTGATTTGGAAAAGATATGTGAATGTCATACCTGCATTTATGCCTGCATGTATAGTCTGTAGGGGGATTACTTAGAGAAGGAGCTACTACAAAATGCTGTGTCTCTCCCTTAACCCATGTCTCACAAAGCCAGTGAACAGCTAGTAACTATCAGTTTTTATACAGTATATACCTAGGGAGGATTCCGCCAATATAATCATGTAAAGATATTCCCTATAGTGAGAGGCTAAATAAAAAAAATAAAAAAACATATCTAAATGAAGCAGAGCCTAAATAATCAATTCGATGGGAGCTACCTATACCATAATATACAGTAGTAATTTTTAAAGAAAGTACAAAATGTTCAGGAAGTTAACCTATTAAAGAAAATGGGAAACATGGGAGTATGTCACAAGACCAGAAATCCAGTGTGAGATTGCACAAGCAGCACTGCGTTTCTACGTCTCCAGCAGGTAGACATAAGGACATAAGTGTATTGTGAAACTAACAAAGCCTAAATGTAAAGTCTTAAACATAAGTAGATTAATAAACATCAGACTAAAAATATAATAAGGAACCTGTGGGAGAAAAACGTAACAGTAAACACATAACGGTACATGTGGAGAATTAGGGACTTCATGATATTGGAAGCTAAAGTCTCTCTTGCATTATGACATGTCCCTTCGTTCAAAATAACATGGAGGTGCCTAAAAAAACAAACAACCTGGGTACTCATCGTTGCAGGACAATAAGCGGTGTATTCTGCAGTATACTACTACTTAACATTTCCAGCAGTTCAAGTTCAGATCTACAGCAGTCCCGGGTATAACTTTGGCCATAAGTTGGAGTCAGCGTGCGCCTTACAGGAATAGCCTGCAGCCAGTGTGGGCACGATCAAGGAATCTGTGGGTTATAGTTGGCACGTTTTAATCTTATTTCCCATAAAGGGATAGTCATTTAACAGTGCAATCAGTTCTCTTGATCCGCCCGGTACTTTCCAAAGAAAAAAGAGGTGCTTATCCAATACCTTCCCTGATATTATTGGGCTTAGTGAGTGGCAGTTGGTCTTGAGTGAGGGAAAAAATTCCCGGATGCCAGCCAAGAGAGAGGGATATAGCTGATGATCTATGCGGTAAACATTTAGACTTGGAGCACCGGAGTATCCCCAGATCATCGGCTCTACAAGAGGTAGATATGAGAGCCTCATCTGTCAAGCGGTGCAGAAACATGGCTTCGTTAAGTTTCTCCCTGACCGGCCACTTCAGAGCAGGAACCGGACAGACAGGAGCAGACACAACTGCGGCGCAGACATATTTCTCTGAGCTAGGGAGGGATACAGACCGCTCACGCGGAATAGGTAGGCCTCTATGGATCTCATCTATCACGGTGTGAAGACGGAGATGCCGTGGGTCTTCCTCCTCCTCCGACACACCAGCTGTGATGAGGGGTAAGTCACTGAGATTCTCCTTTAGGTTAGCGGATAGATCCTCTGAATCTAGCGATAAGAGTTGGTGGAGGCTGTTGAAGTGAGCGTCCATACAGAGTGTAAGTGCTGCTAGTGCGTTCTTGATTGAGGATTCCATGATATCAACTGGTTGGAGGACCCAAGTTGCTTTTAGGTGGTGAGCGGTACTGGAGAATACAGGATCCAGGTTCAGGTAGATCGTAGGCTCTATAATACACTTGATAATACCAGTGGTAGTCCAACTGCAGCTGGGGATTCATCTTCGGCAAGATCGCTTCAGTCGTGGCATCTCTGCATCAATGGCGGCCTTCGCGCCTCTTTGTATGCTGCCCTTAAATGTTGCTGTTCCAGGCGTAGACAAGAGGTGTTTGACCAGTGAAATTATATCAGACTGCTGGCCAGTGTTACTTATGGTAGAGTTTTCATCTAAACTTTATTTTTGGAGCCATTTGGAATGTTTTATTAATAAATTAGAGCAGGAGCTAACAGAACCTGCGTCTGCCCAGCTCCCTAGTTGGCTCCGCCACAGGATAGGTTTTAATCCAGACCTCCTTGAGGACACTTCCTTCTGTCTCACGTACCCACAAATCCGATGAAGGTGACTGCATTTTTAACAGTGTTATGGACCCAGAACTGAGGGGAATTATTCATCTGGTTACGGTTTCAAAACAGGGTCAGAGTTTCTATTAGAACATCTTTGGTGGTGAGCATCCACCTGTACGTGCTGCAGTCATATACTGACCTACCCGGGCTCCTCAACTCAATTTCTAGATCACTTGGCTGCCTGGCTACCTTATTTCCTCTCCTCAGACACCCCTGCCCTCATTCTTGGCGACTTCAACATCCCTCTTGACATTCCCACTGCCTCGTCTGCAAAACAACTTCTGCAACTCACTTCCTCTTTCGGTCTGTCACAATGGACTGATTCTCCCACTCACAAAGACGGTCACCCTCTTGACCTGATCTTTAGCTATCAATGCACTCTCTCAAACTTCACAAACTCCCCCTTTCCTCTTTCTGACCACCATCTCCTTACTTGCAACATATCATCCCTCCCTACAACTCTCCCTCCTTCTACTCCTTACACCAAACAACAGCTTGCTAATTCCCTCAAACCTCTCCTATCATCCTTCTCCTTTTCCTGCCCTGAACAATCTATCTGCCACTTTAATTCCACCCTTACATCCGTCCTTGATAATCTCGCCCCTCTTAATATAGCGCGAAAATCACACACTCATCCTCAGCCCTGGCACACTCCTCTGACACGGAACCTACGCAGATGTTGCCATACAGCTGATTTTCTTCATTACAAATTCATCTTGAACTCCTACTATTCTGCCCTTCATCTCCATAAGCAACACTACTTCTCTACTCTTATCTCTAATCTTTCTTCAAACCCAAAACGTCTGTTCTCCACTTTCAATACTCTCCTCCGCCCTCCCCCACCTCCTAATACAACTTCTCTGTCAGCTCAAGACTTTGCCAGCCACTTCAATAACAAAATCAACTTTATTCCACTCATTCTTTCTCGCCTTGCTTACTGCAACTCTGTCCTCTCTGGTCTCCCCACCTGTCGCCTAGCTCCTTTACAGTCCATAATGAATGCCTCTGCCAGACTCATCTTCCTTACACGTCGCTCTTTTCATCTGCTGCACCTCTCTGCCAATCCCTTCACTGGTTTCCTCTTGCCTCTAGGATCAAACACAAAATTCTCACTCTGACATACAAAGCCCTCAACTGCACTGCTCCCCCTATATCTCAGACCTTGTCTCCAGATAATCTCCCTCCCGTCCCCTTCGCTCTGCTCATGACCTCCTACTCTCTTCCTCTCTGGTTACCTCATTGCACTCCCATTTACAGGACTTCTTCAGACTGTCTCCCATCTTGTGGAACTCTCTGCCTTGCTCCACAAGACTCTCCCCTAGTTTTGAAAGCTTCAAATGTCCCTAAAGACTCTACTGTTCAGGGATTCATACAACATATGCTAACCTTACTTTATACCAGTTCCACTCCTCCATTGCTATCCCCTGAACCCCCTTAGCATGTAAGTCTAAGAGTCCAGCTGTTTGTAGATCACCTTCTTAAGAGCTGACTACAACAGTGCAACTCTTGGCAGGGCCCTCTACCCATTTGATCCCTATAATTGTTTTGTTGTACTCCCCCTTTGTTTATAGCGCTGCAAAATCTGTTGGCGCTCTACAAATAACCGATAATAATAATCCATGATTCATTACTCCTGGGAATTATACACCTGACCACTAGAAGGAGGCAAAGCCCCAAAACTCTGAGCCTTAGAACCCCTCCCACCTTACTGAAAGCTAGGTGAACAATTGAGGTGCTCCAGGTGTTTGTGAGAGGGATTCTCAGACTGATTTGAGGCCCAGTTTCCCCTCAAAGAGCTAATGTCTGGGCAGAGGGAAGATCCCAGGCCTGGAACATTCATCTTAACATACTTAGACTTACTTAAATCAGATAAAGTAGTAGAGGGATTATCAGAAACCACCTTCTTACGCTTGGCAGCCAAAATCTTAGATATAGTAGAGCCTACAAAAACTTCATCCAGTAGCAAATTCTGAAAAGCTCCCCTGTGTAACAAACGGAGGGCAGAAACTCAGAAAGATACCCTCAGACGCAAGAGTAGCATTATACTGATCAGACTGCATTAGATGATCCGTACATGATTTGCAAAGCTGAGCAGGGGGGATTATATCAACCAGCTTATAAAAAATACAGAGAGCTACTTTCTGGACAGAGAGAAGAACCAAGGCCTGCAACATTCAGCTTAACACACTTAGACTAACTTAAATCAGATAAGCTATGGGAGTAAGTTGCAGACCCAGCGTAAGTATATACTCCATATATTTAGATCCTCTGTTATCACATGTACAGCACTGGATTGGCTATTTACTGGAAGCAGTTCTTTCTGCTTATGGTAAGTTCAGTAGTATGGGCACCTTTCAGGTAAGTGTGGGGATTGTTGGGCACCTGTTTAGCCTGTAGGCTATTAGTAGGTACTCTTGTATGGTTATATTATAGCCTGGAGACCTTTATGTCAAGCATTTTAGGCTTAAGTATATAAGTACCTTATTTCACTCTATGTAGGCCTTGAGGTGCATTTAAGAATAATTTTTTTCATGTGTCGGCTTGTTTGCGCATGTCAATTTTTTCACGCTTCATCTTGTTTTTCCACATCGTTTTTTTTTCACACGTTGCTGTGATTGCGTGCATTATTTTTTCGTGTGTCGACATTTACGTGTCAGATTTTTAGCACGCTTCGTTTTATCACACTTTTATCTTTATGCTCGGCCTGTCATCGGGTTTGCATTCATCCAATGCTATATAGATTATT
Source organism: Bombina bombina (assembly GCF_027579735.1). Taxonomy (NCBI): domain Eukaryota; kingdom Metazoa; phylum Chordata; class Amphibia; order Anura; family Bombinatoridae; genus Bombina; species Bombina bombina. The sequence goes on from NC_069502.1 coordinate 1,181,063,927, forward strand.
AATGCTCCTGAAGCTTGCTTTAGCCTCTGGTAAGAGGGTACGTTTTTATTACTTTGAAGAGCTGCTTTATTTGGGTGTAAGGAGCCTTTATTGTTATGTTATCAAGTCTGTATCTTGATTTACTGATTAGCTGCCGGTTAATCTCTTTTTCATTATGGAGTATACTGATCCTGTCCTCTCCTGTTATTACTTGTACCGCAGAAGCTAGATCCCCTAAACACTTTCCTACTAATATTAAGTGTATTTCTCCTGTTAAGTGTAGTCAGTCCACGGGTCATCTATTACTTATGGGATTATATCTCCTCCCTAACAGGAAGTGCAAGAGGATCACCCAAGCAGAGCTGCTACATAGCTCCTCCCCTCTACATCATATCCAGTCATTCTCTTGCACCTAACTAAAGATAGGACGTGTGAGAGGACTGTGGTGTGTTAAACTTAGCTTTTATTTCTTCAATCAAAAGTTTGTTATTTTAAACGACACCGGAGTGTGTTGTTTGTTCTCAGGCAGCATTAGAAGAAGAATCTGCCTGAGTTTTTCTATGATCTTAGCGGTCGTAACTAAGATCCACTTGCTGTTCTCGGCCATTCTGAGGAGTGAGGTAACTTCAGAACAGGGGATAGCATGCAGGGCCCACCTGCAAGGAGGTATGTGCAGTAAATTATTTTCTAAGGAATGGAATTGACTGAGAAAATACTGCTAATACCGATGTAATGTAAGTGCAGCCTTAAATGCAGTAGTAGCGACTGGTATCAGGCTGATATGTATGTATGTATACTCTGAGGTATTTCTGGGGAATGAAATTTCACTGATAAAATACTGTCAATATTAAAGTAATATTTGAGCCTGCACTGCAGTGAAAGCGACTAGCAGCAGGCTTATTAATAACACTTCATAATTTTCAATTTTAAAAACGTTTACTGGCATGGTAATCGTTTTTTCTGAGGTACTTGGTGATAAAACTTTATGGGCATGATTTTTACCACATGGCTGTCGTTTTTTTCTGAATAAAAACAGTTTACTGAGCTTCCCCACTGTTGTAATATGAGTGGGAGGGGCCTATTTTAGCGCTTTATTGCGCAGTAAAAATTTAGTCACAGTCTTCCTATTTCTTCCTCCATGATCCAGGACGTCTCTACAGAGCCCAGGGGTCTCCAAAACTAGTTTTGAGGGAGGTAATCAGTCACAGCAGACCTGTGACAGTGTGTTTGACTGTGATAAAAACGTTTATTATTTCAACTGTTATCCGTTTTGGGTATTAAGGGGTTAATCATCCTTTTGCTGGTGGGTGCAATCCTCTGCTAACTTTATACATTTTCTGTTAAAATTTGGTTGTTTTAACATATTTGGTTCATTGTTAATTCAACTGTGTCACATTTTTATGTTTCTTAAAGGCGCAGTAGCGTTTTTTATATAGCTTGTAAATTTATTTAAAAGTTTTTTCCAAGCTTGCTAGTGTTATTGCTAGTCTGTTTAAACATGTCTGACACAAATGAATCTGTTTGTTCACTATGTTTAAAGGCCAATGTGGAGCCCAATAGAAATTTGTGCACTCAATGTATAGATGTTACTTTGAATAAAAGTCAAACTTTATATGTTAAAAAAATATCACCAGACAACGAGGGGGAAGTTATGCCGACTAACTCTCCTCACGTGTCAGTACCTTCGCCTCCCGCTCAGGAGGTGCGTGATATTGTGGTGCCAAGTACATCAGGGCGGCCCATACAAATCACTTTGCAAGACATGGCTAATGTTATGACTGAAGTACTATCTAAATTGCCAGAATTAAGAGGTAAACGCGATCACTCTGGGGTAAGAACAGAGTGCGCTGATAATAATAGAGCCATGTCTGATACTGCGTCACAATTTGCAGAACATGAGGACGGAGAGCTTCATTCTGTGGGTGACGGATCTGATCCAAGTAAACTGGATTCAGACATTTCAAATTTTAAATTTAAGCTTGAGAACCTCTGTGTATTACTAGGGGAGGTATTAGCGGCTCTGAATGATTGTAACACGGTTGCAATTCCAGAGAAAGTATGTAGGCTGGATAAATATTTTGCGGTACCGGCGTGTACTGACGTTTTTCCTATACCTAAAAGGCTTACAGAAATTGTTAACAAGGAGTGGGATAGACCCGGTGTGCCCTTTTCACCCCCTCCTATATTTAGAAAAATGTTTCCAATAGACGCTACCACACGGGACCTATGGCAGACGGTCCCTAAGGTGGAAGGAGCAGTTTCTACTCTGGCTAAGCGCACCACTATCCCGGTGGAGGATAGCTGTGCTTTTTCAGATCCAATGGATAAAAAGTTAGAGGGTTACCTTAAGAAAATGTTTGTTCAGCAAGGTTTTATATTACAACCCCTTGCATGCATCGCGCCTGTCACTGCTGCGGCGGCATTCTGGTTTGAGTCTCTGGAAGAGACCCTTAGCACAGCTCCATTGGATGAGATTATGAACAAGCTTAAAGCCCTTAAGCTAGCTAATTCATTTATTTCTGATGCCGTAGTACACTTAACCAAACTTATGGCTAAGAACTCCGGATTCGCCATTCAAGCGCGTAGAGCGCTGTGGCTTAAATCTTGGTCAGCTGATGTGACTTCTAAATCTAAATTGCTTAATATTCCTTTTAAAGGGCAGACATTATTCGGGCCCGGCTTGAAAGAAATTATCGCTGACATCACTGGAGGTAAGGGCCATGCCCTGCCTCAAGACAGGGCCAAACCAAAGGCTAAACAGTCTAATTTTCGTGCCTTTCGTAACTTCAAGGCAGGAACAGCATCAACTTCCTCCACTCCAAGACAGGAAGGAACTGTTGCTTGCTACAGACAGGGCTGGAAACCTAACCAGGCCTGGAACAAGGGCAAGCAGGCCAGAAAACCTGCTGCTGCCCCTAAGACAGCATGAAGTGAGGGCCCCCGATCCGGAAACGGATCTAGTGGGGGGCAGACTTTCTCTCTTCGCCCAGGCTTGGGCAAGAGATGTCCAGGATCCCTGGGCGTTGGAGATCATATCTCAGGGATATCTTCTGGACTTCAAAGCTTCTCCTCCTCAAGGGAGATTTCATCTTTCAAGGTTATCAGCAAACCAGATAAAGAAAGAGGCGTTTCTATGCTGTGTACAAGACCTCTTACTAATGGGAGTGATCCATCCAGTTCCGCGGTCGGAACACGGGCAAGGATTCTATTCAAATCTGTTTGTGGTTCCCAAAAAAGAGGGAACCTTCAGACCAATCTTGGACTTAAAGATCCTAAACAAATTCCTAAGAGTTCCATCGTTCAAAATGGAAACTATTCGAACCATCTTACCCATGATCCAAGAGGGTCAGTACATGACCACAGTGGATTTAAAGGATGCCTACCTTCACATACCGATTCACAAGGATCATTACCGGTATCTAAGATTTGCCTTCCTAAACAGGCATTACCAGTTTGTAGCTCTTCCCTTCGGGTTAGCTACGGCTCCAAGAATCTTTACAAAGGTTCTGGGCTCTCTTCTGGCGGTACTAAGACCACGAGGCATAGCGGTAGCTCCGTACCTAGACGACATTCTGATACAAGCGTCAAGTTTCCAAACTGCCAAGTCTCATACAGAGTTAGTTCTGGCATTTCTAAGGTCGCATGGGTGGAAGGTGAACGTAGAAAAGAGTTCTCTATTGCCACTCACAAGAGTTCCCTTTCTAGGGACTCTTATAGATTCTGTAGAAATGAAAATTTACCTGACGGAGGACAGGTTATCAAAACTTCTAAATGCTTGCCGTGTCCTTCATTCCATTCAACACCCGTCAGTGGCTCAGTGCATGGAGGTAATCGGCTTAATGGTAGCGGCAATGGACATAGTACCATTTGCGCGCCTGCATCTCAGACCGCTGCAATTGTGCATGCTAAGTCTGTGGAATGGGGATTACTCAGATTTGTCCCCTCTGCTAAATCTGGATCAAGAGACCAGAGATTCTCTTCTATGGTGGCTTTCTCTGCCACATCTGTCCAAGGGGATGCCCTTCCGCAGGCCAGATTGGACGATTGTAACAACAGACGCCAGCATTCTAGGTTGGGGCGCAGTCTGGAATTCCCTGAAGGCTCAGGGATCATGGACTCAGGAGGAGAGACTCCTTCCAATAAACATTCTGGAATTAAGAGCAATTTTCAATGCTCTTCTGGCTTGGCCTCAGTTAGCAACTCTGAGGTTCATCAGGTTTCAGTCGGACAACATCACGACTGTGGCTTACATCAACCATCAAGGAGGAACAAGGAGTTCCCTAGCGATGATGGAAGTCTCAAAGATAATTCGCTGGGCAGAGTCTCACTCTTGCCACCTGTCAGCGATCCACATCCCAGGCGTGGAGAACTGGGAGGCGGATTTTCTAAGTCGCCAGACCTTTCATCCGGGGGAGTGGGAACTTCATCCGGAGGTGTTTGCCCAACTGCTTCATCATTGGGGCAAACCAGATCTGGATCTCATGGCGTCTCGCCAGAACGCCAAGCTTCCTTGTTACGGATCCAGGTCCAGGGACCCGGGAGCGGTACTGATAGATGCTCTGACAGCACCTTGGGTCTTCAACATGGCTTATGTGTTTCCACCTTTCCCGATGCTTCCTCGATTGATTGCCAGGATCAAACAGGAGAGAGCATCGGTGATTCTAATAGGACCTGGTATGCAGATCTAGTGGACATGTCGTCCTGTCCACCATGGTCTCTGCCTCTGAGACAGGACCTTCTGATTCAGGGTCCTTTCAAACATCCAAATCTAATTTCTCTGAGGCTGACTGCTTGGAGATTGAACGCTTGATTCTATCAAAGCGTGGATTCTCGGAGTCAGTGATTGATACCTTAATACAGGCTAGGAAACCTGTTACCAGGAAAATTTACCATAAAATATGGCGTAAATACTTATATTGGTGCGAATCCAAGAGTTACTCATGGAGTAAGGTTAGGATTCCTAGGATATTGTCTTTTCTACAAGAAGGTTTAGAAAAGGGTTTATCTGCTAGGGACAGATTTCAGCTCTGTCTAAAATTTTACACAAACGTCTGGCAGAAGTTCCAGACGTTCAGGTTTTTTGTCAGGCTTTGGCTAGGATTAAGCCTGTGTTTAAGACTGTTGCTCCGCCGCGGAGCTTAAACTTAGTTCTTAACGTTCTGCAGGGTGTTCCGTTTGAACCCCTTCATTCCATTGATATCAAGCTGTTATCTTGGAAAGTTCTGTTTTTAATGGCTATTTCCTCGGCTCGAAGAGTCTCTGAGTTATCGGCCTTACATTGTGATTCTCCTTATCTGATTTTTCATTCAGACAAGGCAGTTCTGCGTACTAAACCTGGGTTCTTACCTAAGGTAGTCACTAACAAGAATATCAATCAAGAGATTGTTGTTCCATCTTTGTGCCCTAACCCTTCTTCAAAGAAGGAAAGACTTTTGCACAATCTGGACGTCGTCCGTGCCCTGAAATTCTATTTGCAGGCAACTAAAGATTTTCGTCAAACATCTTCCCTGTTTGTCGTTTATTCTGGACAGAGGAGAGGTCAAAAAGCTTCGGCTACCTCTCTCTCTTTTTGGCTTCGTAGCATAATACGTTTAGCCTATGAGACTGCTGGACAGCAGCCTCCTGAAAGGATTACAGCTCATTCTACTAGAGCTGTGGCTGCCACTTGGGCCTTTAAGAATGGGGCCTCTGTTGAACAGAGTTGCAAGGCTGCAACTTGGTCTTCACTTCACACTTTTTCAAAATTTTACAAATTTGACACTTTTGCTTCTTCGGAGGCTGTTTTTGGGAGAAAGGTTCTACAGGCAGTGGTTCCTTCCGTGTAAAGATCCTGCCTGTCCCTCCCGTCATCCGTGTACTTTTAGCTTTGGTATTGGTATCCCATAAGTAATGGATGACCCGTGGACTGACTACACTTAACAGGAGAAAATATAATTTATGCTTACCTGATAAATTCATTTCTCCTGTAGTGTAGTCAGTCCACGGCCCGCCCTGTTTTTACGGCAGGTCTAAATTTTAATTAAACTCCAGTCACCACTGCACCCTATAGTTTCTCCTTTCTCGTATGGTTTCGGTCGAATGACTGGATATGACGTAGAGGGGAGGAGCTATGTAGCAGCTCTGCTTGGGTGATCCTCTTGCACTTCCTGTTAGGGAGGAGATATAATCCCATAAGTAATGGATGACCCGTGGACTGACTACACTACAGGAGAAATGAATTTATCAGGTAAGCATAAATTATATTTTTTTACAAGATGGTTGATATAATCCCTCCTGCTTAGCTTTGCAAATCATGTACGGATCATTTTATGCATACTGATCAGTCTAATGCTGCTCTTGCAGCTGAGGGTATCTTTTCACCCTCTGTTTGTTATACAGGGGAGCTCTTCAGATTTTGCTCCAGGATATAAAGTTTTTGTAGGCTCTATGCTATATCTTAGATGTTTTTGGCCATGCCCTCGCTAAGTAAGCGTGAGAGGGTGGTTTCTGATAATCCCTCTACTAGTTTATCTGATTTAAGTAAGTCAAGTATGTTAAGATGAATGTTCTTTCAGGTTCTTCTGTTTTATTCTCTAAGGGTGAAGTGTTTTCAGATGATCAAGAGTCAGTCTTTGATCAGGAAACTGAATATTTTTGCTTAAGCTTGACACCTTTGTGTCATATTTTAGGAGCTCAGGATTCTAAATTCATGAGGATAAATATGTTAAACAGCTGAATTTAATTTATATAATTACTAAAGAATGGTCTAAGCCTGTTTATCCTATTTAATCCTGCTCAAAGATTTTAAAGGATGTTTCCTTTGCCTTCTTCTAATTTAGAGCTTTCGGAAACTATACCTAAAGTGGATGGGGCTATTTCTACTTTGTTAACTGTACTTGAGGATTGTTCCTCTTTTAGAGTCCCTATGAATAGAATGTTGGTCTTTTCATAGAAAGGCTTTTTCAGCATGCAGGTTTTCTTTTTAGCAATTAGTATTGCTTGCGTGTCTGCAGCCTCTATCCTTTGGTTTGAGGGTTTTTTAAGCAGCTCCCTGAAGAGCCTACTGGTGAAGACTGCTAATGCTTTTCTTTGTGATGCTGTTGTTGATCATGTTAAGATCAATGCTAAGAATACAGCACTAGCAGTTTTGTCAAGGAGGGCCTTGTGGTTGAAATCATAATGTGCTGGGGGGCGGAGCCAGCAGCTGAACTGGCAAGACGTGCAGAGACAGTGCTCTGCTCCTAAAAAAGTGTATTTAAGCCTTATCCACCAACTAAGAGCAACGAAACTGCTCACAAACCACCTCAAACAATTTGTGGGGTCATCCGGAGTTGCCCTATACCTTTTTTTTCGGGCATTTTGCAGCGCGAATTTAGCCCGCCTGGGAGTACCGGAACGTTTTACAGGAAAGGCTGCGGCTGCGGCCTACATCGGCACTCGATTCTGAGCCTGCATTTCTGAAAACTCTCCCAACACCAGCAAACCCTCTGACTAACCCTCCGGACCAACATACACTCTAAAGGAGAGGGTAAGATTTGATGGACAATCCTTTTTCTCTTTCCAGAAGTTGGGCAGACATAATATAACCAGCAACATCCCACGTGGCAGTATGTGAGTAGAAAGTTGTTAGCCTCTGATAAGTGTTTTTTCAACCTGTGCTTTTATCAACAATATAGCAAACTGCACTTTTCTGGTACCATAGGCTACTGAAACAAACTCACAAAGACTTTTATATACCAACATATACCACTGCCCCACATGTGTTTTCCCTGCATGGGTGTTTACTTACTAACATACAAGCTGCAGATACTGTCTCATATGCAATAGCTGGATTGGTATTTACCGTGTTTCTCTCTTCATCTATGAACTAGAGACAAAAAAAAAATTGGATTGGTATTTACCGTAAATTGCATACAGCCCTGATTTCTGAGCTGCTTTCCCTTGATAATGGTGCCATATAAATGTATCCTGTGTGAAGATGGTTAATGCCACTTAATTTTCAACAATTGCATACTGAAGGTGTGAACTCTATGCCATAAGTATATAATTCTTCTGGACAGTTTACAAATTCTCTAAGCAGGGCTAAAAGGCCCTTATAGTTGCCACTATGTAAACCTGCAGGCAGTCTGGCGACAGGGGGAAATAGTTAAGGGGGCCTGGTCCCTCTTCCCTTTTACTATGTCTTAAAACTTCTACTCCTGACAACTACTTTTTTTCCTGGGTCTCGGCTCACTTATAATTGTATATACTGTATACAGCCTGAGCGGGAAGAAGCCGCAAGAAATTATTTATCATGCCACTGGGCTCTAGACGAAAGACTGTAAACCAAGCTGAATATAAAAAGTCTATGTCTGATCACTTTAAGCCTAAATCTCAGGTGGATAGACAGCTAAGTTCAGAGTCCTTGAATATTCTTTCAACCACCGAAAGTGAGCTGTTTGATCAGTATTCTCAGACAACAGGAGAACTTCAATCTACTATGGCATCTGAAATTGTCAACACAATCACCCAAAAAATCACTAACCTGCAAGACTCTCTTACTAAGACTTTCAAAAGTTCCATAGCAGATCTGCGAAAAGACATAGGCACAATCAGTGAGAGAGTTGAGGCCTTGGAGCAAAAACAGGAAGATTTGGCGGTAGAACAGGCGCACCTCTCTAACCATTCTCATGTAGTGGTTGATATGCTAGACACAGTGGAAGCAAAGATGGCTGACATTGAGGATCGCTCCCGCCGCAACAACATCAGATTTCTGAGGAAATTCCCGCTGCCGACTTAGAATCTTTCTTAGCTGAATTCTGTGGCCACCTCAAATCACCACAACTGCCTAACGAAAATTTGCTTGACAGAGTTCACAGGCTACCCAGAGGACGAAATATTCCATCCGAAAAGCCCAGAGATGTGATAGCCCGCTTCCATTTTTTCACATATAAAGAGCAGATTGCCAAGGCGATGTTCTCCAATCCTGCTTTACCCGAAAAATTCAGAGACATTCAAGTCTTTCCAGACCTCTCTCAGTTTACTATCCAAAAGAGGGCCACATTTAGAGAGGTTACTAAAATCCTCCGACAGCAAGGAATTAAATACAGATGGGGTTACCCAACAAAGCTCCTAATCCACAAAGATAACCACCTTTTGGCTGCTAATTCCCCGGATAGAGCCCGTCAATATCTCAAAGAATGGGATCTACTCCACACACCGGGACCCAGGGGTCACCCTCCACCTCCGGGGGAGAAGCCTTCTGCAACTCCACTAGCTGCTCCACTAAAGCCCCAGTCTACACTAATCAGACCTGCTTCTGAATGGCAACCTTTGCCACAGAGATCACCTACCCATAAGACACCATCTTTGGCCTTTAGTTTATCTTCAGACCCTACTTCATCTTCTACGGCTGGTCTGCTCCGGCCAGAGTCTCCTGTTCCAGATTCTGAATAACTGATTAAGCCAGGACAATAAGTATCTTAGTTGGTAAAGGGGGGACTGTATCTTCTTTTGTTGTGTTATTGCTTGGATCCATGTTTCTTTTTCCCTGACAGGGTGGCTTGCAACTCCATAGACTGTTTATCTTGGGTTATAGAAAACCCCCTGATATTATACTTTGGGACCTTGTCCAGTTTCTCAACAGTCCACGGACCATAATGACTCCCCGGGACCTGAGGTCCACCAGGTTGTGGGGAGAGGGGTGTGGAGGGAATGTCTGGGGGGAAGAGAAATGTTTTGAGAAATGTAAAAGTTCTTTCTTTTGTGATGTGATGTACTTCATTTTCTGATTTAATTGTTTGAATTTAACTCAAAAAATTTTTTTATTTTTTTTTTCCCTTCCTCTCTCTCCCCTCCCCCCTATTGTTGACGTATAGACCACATCTTTAAGCCTTCTCACAAGATATTCCATATGTAGGATATACCAACACCCCATAGTTGATAAGGTTTGAATATCAAGTACGGCACCCCCGGAGAGTAACCCCTTCCCCTCCCTCCCTCCCTCCCTCTTTTCCCCTCCTTCTCCTTTTATTTAATTTATTTTTTTTTCTTCTATAATGCATTGATGTGTATGTGTTTTTATTCTTATGTAGGTTACACAGTCATATGTTCTCTCTGTTTATATTGTTGTACACCAACTAGTAATTGTTTATTCTAGTTTTATGACTTCTTAGTCCATTCAGACATAGGTCATGACCTACTCATTTCTCCCTAGATTCCTTACCCTTTGAGTTTAACTTCCCTAGTAAACCTCTACACTCACCACGACAAGTCCCGCAGGATGTTTCCCGCCATAAACATGGGTCCAGGCTTATTATTGCATATTGATTGTCGCCCCCCCCCATGCCCCTAATCTAACCAGTTAATTGTTTTTTACTTCTTAGTAAGGTTTTTGTCAGGAAGTTTTAGAATTCATCTAGGTTAAGTACCCCGTAGCTGCTGGCTACCACATTTATCTACTTAAAAACTTAAGTAACCCCATCCAACGGGTTCTCGCCCCCCCCCCCAGAATTGTAGTTTACATTGTAAACACGTGAACACAGATTCTAAATTTCTACCTCATTTCCCTACATTATTAGTTAGTGTCCAGACGGGGTTTCATATTTGGTCAGTACTCCATTGGCTGGCCCCTCACTCCTTGAAGGGGTCTAGCTCTTGGACAGCACATCTTCCCCTATACTCCAGTACTTTGCTTCTCTCCCTGTTTTTCTCTTACCCCTTGCTTACCTCTCTCTCTTCCCACCTTGGGGTCTCCCCCCCCCCCCTTTTTTTTTTTTCTTTTTTTTTTTTCTTTCCTCTCCTCCCTTTCCTGAGCGTTACAAAATAGAAGTAAGCCTACTATGGCGCTAACCTTCCTCACTCTGAATGTGAAGGGTCTGAACTCCCCCAACAAGCGCAGTCTCTTAAGAAACTTTCTTAAATCTCATGATCCTGATGTAGTCTATTTGCAAGAGACTCATTGGTCGACTGCACATATGCCTACACTCAAGTTCACAGATTACTCTGAAATATTCCATTCTACCTACAAAGACAAAACGAGAGGCATTTCCATCCTGATTAATAAAAGGGTTGCATTCCATTTGGTTCATGTGGAACGGGATGAGGAAGGTCGTTTCCTTATTTTGATAGGGAAACTTAATGAACAATTGGTCACTCTAGTTAATATATACAGTCCTAACCAAAGACAGGTTTCCTTCTTGAAAAGGACTCTCCTTTTAGTTGATAGACTGAAACAAGGCACCCTGGTCCTAGGGGGCGATTTCAACCTTGTCTGGGATCCTCTCCTAGACAAAAAAATCCCTTCCAATAAACGGATTGACTCTTATACCATATCGGTGGCCCTGAAGTTTCAACATTTGGTCGCACAGCACTCCCTTTTTGATGTATGGCGGGCACATCATCCTGAAGTGAAAGATTTCACATACTTCTCAGCCTCTCATAGATCCTACTCCAGGCTCGATTATTTTTTTGTTGATTCATGGACGCTGAACTCTATTAATGAGGCGCGTATACACTATTGTACTTGGTCAGATCACGATGCCGTCACATTTCAGATGTATGGCCCGAGGGCATCTATAGATAGGCCTTATTGGAGGTTCCCTCGGTTCTTGTGGAAGGATACTTCCTTCCTACTGGGGCTTGAGGATGAAATCACTAAGTTTCTGCAAGACAATCGAGAGGGGCAAATGTCCCACCAGATTAGATTTGCGGCTTTGAAAGCTTACCTTCAAGGTTTCTGTATTACTAAGGTGGCAGAATTGCGTCGTACAAAGGGGGCTCCCTTGGGTAAGCTCCATTGTGATCTCCGTGTGGCCGAAACACTAAATAGACAAAATCCCACCCAGGCACTCTCTATTAAGGTACAGAGTCTGAGAAGTCAGATCAAGGAGCTGGAATTACAGAGAATCCAAAATGCCCTCTCAGTTTTCAAACAACTTCTATACCATAAAAGTAATAGGGCGGATTCGCTTTTGGCCGGTAAATTGAAAAAGCGAGCAGCTACAGCAAGAATACCTTACATCACACAAGATGGAAAGAGAGTCTATGCCCCAGCTGCCATCGGATCAGCTTTTGCTATGTTCTATGACAAATTATATAACATTTCCAAAAGTGAGCTCCCTCGATCTGCCTCGAATACGGAAATTGGCGATTTCCTTAGGGATCTCGGTCTGCCGACACTGTCAGAAGAGGATGGTGAGTCTCTCCTAGCACCGTTCACAGACAGTGAAATTTCACTACTTCTCAAGAATTTGAAAAACAACAAGGCCCCGGGACCAGATGGTTTCCCTGGTGCATTCTATAAGAGATTCTCGAAATTATTGACTCCGGTGCTAGGACAACTTTTTAACGAAATTAAATCAGATGGCCAAATATTGAGAGAAAATCTTGAGGCGTCAATCGTCGCTATTCCTAAACCAAATAAAGATACGACGCTATGCAGTAGTTATCGCCCGATCTCGTTAATAAACGTTGATACGAAACTCTATTCGAAACTTCTGGCGGACAGGCTAGTTAACCTACTACCTTCCCTAATACAGTCGGAACAGGTTGGCTTTACTAAAGGCCGACAGGGGCCGGACAACACGAGACGCTTAATTACGATTTTCTCAGATGCCCGAAGGAATGGTACCCCACTGGTTGCCCTGTCCTTGGATGCCGAAAAGGCTTTCGACAGGGTACGGTGGGAGTACCTATGGGAAGTCCTTAGAGTGTTCAACTTTCCTCCCCAAATCGTTTTAGCCATTCAAGCCCTCTACACCTCTCCCCACGCTCGCATCAGGGGCCCAGGCTTCTGTTCGCCGGTAATAAACCTCTCCAATGGCACCAGACAGGGGTGTCCCCTCTCCCCTTTAATTTTCTCCCTGGTGATGGAACCCTTAGCTCAAGCAATACGTTTATCAGATGGAATTACTGGTGTTCCATATACGTCACGCGAAGAAAAGATTGCCCTCTTTGCGGACGACGTGACCCTCTTATTGACTAACCCGGAGTCCTCGATCCCGAAGGTCTTTGACCTCATTGATAAATTTGGCTGGTATAGCTACTACAAATCTAATGTAGCTAAGACCGAAGCATACGCTATGAACATTACCGCAGAGCGACTCCGTGCACTGCAGGATAAATTTGAATTCCAGTGGTCCACAGAATGCCTATCTCACTTAGGTGTAATGATCAGCGACAACGTAGACACCATGATCAAACTTAACTTTGATAAGCTGACGGCCGAAATCAAATCCTTGGCGACATCATGGGATCATCGTGAGATTTCTTGGCTAGGCCGAGTCGCTACGCTTAAGATGTCACTCCTCCCGAAGGCCTTATACTTATTCAGTTGCCTCCCCTTTAATGTGCCTCATCGAATTCTTCAGCAGATCCATAGAATCTACCTCCGATATGTGTGGGGACGCGGGATTCCTCGAATAGCATATAAAATCCTCCAGAGACCCTTCTCCAAGGGAGGTGTTGCGTTTCCAAACATATATCTTTATTATGAAGCAACGAGACTCACACATATCATCGCATGGGGAGTAGAGACGGATAGACCAGGCTGGCACCACCTGGAACAACTAGCTCTGCCGGTAGATCTAGACCTCCGAGATGCCATCTGGGTACCCAAACATGCAAATCTCTTAGCTAGGATCAATAATCCCATTGTTAGTCAATCTCTACGTATCTGGTACGAGCTTCGTCACAGACAGGGTGTTTCACCCTACCCTTCTCCTATTCAGAGCTTGAGGGGCCTGCTGTGGAACTCACCGGAGATCCATTTTGATTTTTGGAAAAGCAAAGACATCACGAAGGTTTCAGATTTGTACCACTCGGGTACTCTTACCACGGCTTCACAATTAGCGGAACCCGGGGGGGAAAACCCCCTATGGTTCCGCTTCGAGAGCTTCAGAGTGCTCAGTATTGTCAAGGCAAGGAGATTCCCCACGACTGCCCTCAGAGGGAAAACAGGTTGGGAATCTAGGTGGTGTACGGGAGCACTGAGATCCCGTCCCATTTCGTTTCACTATACCACACTCCTAAATGACTGTACACCGGGTGTGCCATGGCAGATACGTGCCTGGTGTCATGAGCTCAACATCTCCATTTCTGAGGGTGACCTTGCTTATGCAATTACCCTCACTAAAAAGACGCTTCACTGTGTCACAGTCTTTGAGACATATATGAAAGGGGTGCTGAAGTGGTATAGAGTCCCAACCCGATTGGCAGCGATGTTCCCGTCCTCCACCAGAGAGTGCTGGAGACAGTAACGGTGAGGGCTCCGATATCCATGTGTGGTGGAGCTGTCCGAAGGTCACCTCCCTATGGAAAGAGGTTGAATTATTGCTTAGCTCCATGAACCTAGACGTCCACCTGACGCCTGGGATGGCTTTGCTCCATATTCTTCCAAGATCTTTCTCCTTGAACACCAAGAAGCTCTTAATTTACGTTCTGGCAGCGACTAAAATGTGCATAGCTAGGGCTTGGAAACAAACAGAGCCTCCAAATCTCAATGAGATCTGTGATGTGATAAATCACTTCGCCACTATGGAGAGATATGTCGCCGGTGAAAACGGCACCCTGGACTCTTACTGGGAGACGTGGTCTGACTGGATTGAACTCCGATGAGTGAGATCCATCAATAGCGCGATCTACCCCTGAAATGGGAGGAGAGAGTTTATGTAGTCTCCCCCCCGCTCCGCTCCCTCTCCTTTCTCCCTTTTTTTTTTTTTTTTTTTTTCTTCTCTCTCTTGCTCCTCTTTCTTCCTCTTCATTCTTATTTCTTCTCTTTATCTCCTGTACCCCCCATATGGGGGAGATGTGTATAACCCCTATTTATCAAGTTGTCTGGAAAATTTGTATGTGGGCCCTGTTGGCTCATCTTCTATTTACCCTTCTCCTAGGGCCAAATAATGCCCGATACCTGATTTTTCTTTGCTTCCAATATTGGCTACTATGTGAATATACACTGTTTACACACCAATTCTACTATTTCTGATTGTAACAACATGTGAGAGGTATGTCTCTGTTAACCATGCAAAGTGTTATATTTTGTTATAAGATATGCCTTGTTCTATTGCTATTCTAATATTACTGTACGGTGATTTTCTATTCAATAAAGAAAAATATTTATAAAGAAATCATAATGTGCTTACATGGGTTCTAAATCTAGACTTCCCTTCCTTTTAAAGGGAAGGTGTTGTTTGTGTCTGGTCTGAATGACATTATCCCTACAATGACTGGGGTGAATGACCCTTAGAAGTCTAAGGATAATTCATGGACTTCTAACCATTTTCACTCCTTTTGTCAATCTAAGATCCAGAAGTCCTCCTCTTCATCCTTGAAGCCTATCACTTATTAGAACAGGTCTAAAAAGTCCAAGAAGCCTGTTTCCTCTAACAAGCCTGCATAGAGGTGTGATCCCCGATCCAGATCTTCTGGTAGGGGGCAGATTATACCTTTTTTCAGGGGTCTTGGTTTCATTCTGTTCCAGATCCATAGATTCTGAACATTATTTCCCAAGGATACACAATAGGTTTCAGATCAAGGCTTCCCAGGGTAATGTTCCTTCTGTCTCATATTCCAAAGAATCCTGTAAAGGCAGGAGCCTTTTTTTCAGTCAATTTCAGATCTGTATTCTAAGGGGCCGATTTACCAAAGTGTGAGCGGACATGATTTGATGTAGCAGATCATGTCCGCCGCACATTGATAAATGCTGACAGCATACGCTGTCAGCATTTATCTTTGCTCATTGCCGTCCCCTGCAGATTCGCGGCCGCTAGCAGGGGGTGTCAATCAGCCTGATCGTATGCAATCGGGCGAATTGATGTTCGCCACTTCAGAGGAGGCATATGAGTTAAGAATCAGCAGTCTTAAGACCGCTGCTTCTTAACTCTCACCTTGTTCAACGAGGACAGTTCTTGTCCTCTATAGATCTGAAGGATGCTTATCTTTGAATCTCTAATTACAGGGATCATCATTTTCAGTATGGTCTGGCTACTGCACCCAGATTTTTTTAAAGGTTCTCTGGTATTTCTTATCTGTGATAAGAGCTCAGGGTATTTTGTTGTTTTCTTACCTGGATGATATCTTGGTACAAGCTTTATCTTTACATTAAGCAGTATTTCATTCCATCAGACTTTTGTTGTTTCTCCAAGAGTGTGGTTGGAAAGTAAACTTCCCAAGAACTTCTCTTTCCCGTCAGTCTGGGTGTAATAATAGACTCTTTTTTTGACAGAACAGAGAATGAAGTTTCTCTCAACTTGTGTAAATCTTCAGTTAGTTCTTTCTCCTTCTATAGCTCTTTGTATGGGAAATGTAGGTCTCATGATTAACAGCCCCAGATGTGATTCCTTTTGCTCAATTTCAAATGAGGCCTTTTTAGTTTTGTATGCTAAAATAAATCTTTCCCTTTTCTTGGTGGATTCTTCATCGGCCCATTGTTCTGGGAGCATCCTTTGTCAGAATTGGACTGTGATCTCGTCAGAAGCAAGTCTTTCAGGTTGGAGTGCAGTCTGGGGGTCCCAAAGATAACAGAAAGTTTGGGTGGTGAAGTTGTTCATAAATATTCTGGAACTCTTTGCAATTTTTAGGGCCCTTTTGTTCTGGCCTTTTCTGGAAAAAGATTTATCTGCCATTCCTGTCAGTTAATGTCACAGCAGTGGCTTGCATCAATCATCAATGGGGAACTCATAGTTCCCAGGAGATGAGGGAGGCTTCCCGAATTTTGGTGTGGGCAGAGGGAAATCCCTTCATCCAGGGAATGGTCTCTTTATCTGGAAGTCTTCAGTCAGATTGTAGAGCTGTGAGGTCTTTCGTAAGTAAATCTGATGGATTCTCGTTTGAACAACTAGCTCCCCAGATTCATCTCTTCCTTTTGTTGTTTGGGTCTGGACTGAATGTCATTATTTCTGTGGTGACTGGGGGAAAAGGTGCCTTTCTCCCTCAGGATTAGAAGTCTAAGGGTAATTCTAGGGCTTCTAACCGTTCAAATTAGATCTAGAATTTCTCAGCTTGATGGCTTGGAGATTGAATGCTTAATTTTACGAGAGGTTTTTCTGATTGTGTCATTAAAACTTTGGTTCAGACATGCAAACCTGTGGAAGATTTATCACAAGGTGTGGAAAACATATTTTTTTTCCTGGTGTGTGGAACATGGGTTGAGTTTGCACTTTTTTAGAATTCCAAGAATTCTTTTTCTTCAGGATGGTTTGGATAAGGGCTTATCTGCTAGTTCTTTAAAGGGCAAGATTTCTGCTCTCTGTCTTGTTTCATAAGAAGATTGCTAAATTTCTGGATATTCAGAATTTTATCCAGGCCTTAGTCAGGATTAAGCCTGTGATTAAACCAATTTCTCCTCCATGGAATTTTAATTTGTTTTTCAAGGTTTTGGAGTTTCCTCATTTTGAACCTATGAATGTTTTGGATATTTAGCTTTTGTCCTGGAGGGTCTTGTTTCTTTTGGCTATTTCTTCTGCTAGAAGACATTTCTAATTTGTCTGTTTGTGGTTGTAAGCCTCCTTGGCTTGTTTTCTTCAGGATAAGGCAGTTTGAGAACTAAGCGTATTAGAAAGGATAAAGTATGAAGCAATGTTAGCACTTCCCTTCAGGTTCTCGCTGCCAGCTCCCAAACCTTGTATAGAAGCAGAAAGTGTTGAAAGTGGTGGCGTTGTGTCACCTCCCGGGAACCAAGCTGCCCACGTCCTCTGAGTTAACCTTGTTGTTTTCACCTCCAAAATAAGAGCTCACAATACTGTAGCAGATTTCAGACAATGTGGTAGGCACACAAACTGGTTATACTCACGAGATTGCAGTTAAAATAAGCCTTTTATTAAAATCATTACAAAGGTGTCTTCAGGTGCAGCTTCAGGTTTTATTTAAAATACAGCTCAATGTGTTTCGACTAAAAGAAGCCTTTATCAAGAGCATAAAGTTAAAACAATTTCTGGAACAAATAGTTATATATGGATAACCATTTGTTCCAGAAATTGTTTTAACTTTCTAGTTTTGAGAACTAAGTTTAATCTGCATTAAAAAAAAAAAAAAAAAATTGTTTTTTTTCTAGTGGCAATTCTAATATGTGCCTCTTTATTCCCTGCTCCTTTTTGTATTGTCTGGGCCTGTGCATTCTACCGACTCAACAGAAAATAGGGCTGGTCTTCATATTTTTCCAGGGCTGCTTTGTATTCCCAGTCCAGCCCTGGCCATATTCCATAAACCTTTTAAATTAATAATTAAAGGGTCAGTAAATTTAAAATTTCATGATTCAGAAAGAGAATGCAATTTTAAACATCTTTCTAATATCTACCCAGTTCACTTTGTATCCTTTGTTGAAGACTCAATCTGGTAAATTAGCGGTATTGTGTCCCACACACCTGTAATCTGGCCCATAGTGATCAAGACATGTGCACGCTCCTGAGCCTACCACAGTATGCTCTAATGGATGGGATACCACGAGAATGAAGTAAACATGACAACAGATGTAAAAAGAAATTCTATCTAAATCATGAAATTTAAACTTTGACGAATTGACGTCCATGTCCCTTTAAAAAATGCTAGAACAAACATATGGGAAAAGTTTCAACAATGTATTCTTTGTGCCACATCTCCCTGGGATTTGGTTTATTTGTGAACAGATAGCAGTTAAAGGATAAAATACTATTCACACAAATGATTACATTTTCCACTTTGTATAAAAACTGGTTATACTCACGAGATTGCAGTTAAAATAAGCCTTTTATTAAAATCATTACAAAGGTGTCTTCAGGTGCAGCTTCAGGTTTTATTTAAAATACAGCTCAATGCGTTTCGACTAAAAGAAGCCTTTATCAAGAGCATAAAGTTAAAACAATTTCTGGAACAAATAGTTATATATGGATAACCATTTGTTCCAGAAATTGTTTTAACTTTCTAGTTTTGAGAACTAAGTTTAATCTGCATTAAAAAAAAAAAAAAAATTGTTTTTTTTCTAGTGGCAATTCTAATATGTGCCTCTTTATTCCCTGCTCCTTTTTGTATTGTCTTATTTTCTTTTACGTTCTTCTTTTCTGGCTTGGCTATACGTCAGACTAGTTTCCAGTAAGGCAGGAGGGATTTTAAGAGCTCAGGGAGTTTTGGGATCTTTGCTTAGTGGTCAGGAGTATAATTATCAGGAGTAATGGATTGTGGACTTTCACCACCATGAAAGAAATTAATTTATCAGGTAAGCATACATTTTTTTGTATAAAAAAATAAATAAAATATACAGATATACTGTAAATATATATAAAAGTAAAAATAACATGTGAAGAAAATAGAAATTTCAAGTATTTATATTCAAAACACATTAAATGTACACACACACTGGAGCCCTTTCCAGTCATACATCTTGCCATATTCAGGACTGGATTGGCCTACCAGGAGATTTCCCGGTGGGCTGCAAAGCTACAATGTAAAGGGGTGATTAATGGATGCAATTGGGTTTTAGGGTGCATATATAATATCAATCTGGCATTTTTATTTAATGCAAAGTAATATAATTTAATTCTGAAAAAAATATTGGGGAAGGAGTATCCCAGTAATCCCCTTTGAGAGAAAAGGGGCCTGTGCATTCTACCGACTCAACAGAAAATAGGGCTGGTCTTCATATTTTTCCAGGGCTGCTTTGTATTCCCAGTCCAGCCCTGGCCATATTCCATAAACCTTTTAAATTAATAATTAAAGGGTCAGTAAATTTAAAATTTCATGATTCAGAAAGAGAATGCAATTTTAAACATCTTTCTAATATCTACCCAGTTCACTTTGTATCCTTTGTTGAAGACTCAATCTGGTAAATTAGCGGTATTGTGTCCCACACACCTGTAATCTGGCCCATAGTGATCAAGACATGTGCACGCTCCTGAGCCTACCACAGTATGCTCTAATGGATGGGATACCACGAGAATGAAGTAAACATGACAACAGATGTAAAAAGAAATTCTATCTAAATCATGAAATTTAAACTTTGACGAATTGACGTCCATGTCCCTTTAAAAAATGCTAGAACAAACATATGGGAAAAGCTTCAACAATGTATTTTTTGTGCCACATCTCCCTGGGATTTGGTTTATTTGTGAACAGATAGCAGTTAAAGGATAAAATACTATTCACACAAATGATTACATTTTCCACTTTGTATAAATACGGAGATCTGTGGCAACTGAACTAATGTCCCTATTCTTGTTTTGTTGGATTATGTTTTTGTTAAAACCGTGCTTCCTCTGGCTTGTTTATAAGGTTATTAGGATATCCTGCACTCGCACAGGTGGTGCCAGACATCGCCAACTTAGGAGCCTAATGGCTGAAAAGAATTACTAAAAGTTCCATATGCCTTACTTATGATACAGTATATAAAAAAGCAACATTTACTCAAAACACACTAACATTCTTTTAACCTGAAAAAGTGCTAAATAAAACCAGCTCGACTCCCAGCCAATACCCTTAAAAGGACATTGCACACTAGATTTTTTACTTGCAGATGGTCCATTTATATAGCGCATCTGGGAGTTTTTGTAACAATGTATAGTTGTGTTCATTTTTTTATACCATTGTGCCGATTTTCAGACTCCTAACCAAGTCCCAAAGTGTCAGATGTAGACTTAAGTCTACATATTCCTGCTCGTCTAATGCAGGGGTCTTCAAACTTTTGTTCCCAGTGTAATCATACCCACATACCTGTGCAACCCTATTTTTATGCTTAGTCTGAGAATTTCTGAATATACAACAAAATAGATGCAACTTTTTGGAAAAGTGAGTAAAATGTGTGCATACTTTATACCTGATTGTAGTCAAACATGAACATGTAAAAGGTAATAATATACACACAAACAACACACACACTCTTATTAAACATACACTTCACACACATCACAACACAGTAAACATGGTGTTGCGACCCAGTAATGGTCTTTTCATATTTGGGGGAGGTTCTGATTTTCCAGCCCCTTTCACTGGGTTTTATACTGGATTTTTAGATCAGCATCCGTGCATATTCTTCTGTATAGTAGTGTCTAATACATGCAGTTAAATAAAAATTGGTGTACACTGTCCCTTTAATGAGTGGCTTAACCTGCATCGAGATTAAAATAGATTCTCTGACCAGATTTTAGACTTTGATTAGTGCGTGCATGTTGTATATTGATGCTGCTAGTCATACACTAAAGATAAGATTTTCATTGTATTGCAGCTTTTAAATAGGAAATTGCCAGTGAGCCAATCAGAAGCATCATACGTATGTAACCTCTAATCATCAGCTGTGTCCTACAGCTCTGAGCTAGATTTTAGCTATGTGTTTATTCCCACTGTCCCTCTGTTATATATTGAGATAGATTTGAATGTATAATAAGCCATAGCATTAGCTGTTCCTGTGATAATCACCTTATATTAGACTGGTCTCTCATCTTACACAGAACTAGGAGCAAAGAGACCACATTGCAGGATCTTTATGCAAAATAAATAGCTTTATTTGAGAGGCCGCTGTCTTAGAAAACGTAACTGCTCAGTAAACAGCATCTGGTGGATTCATTAGACCGGGCAGTAACACTCTGCAGGACAAATAAAGCTGGCATCATCTGTGTTTTGATTGGTCCATCACATTGTTCCTTTAACAATAGTCAGCATGCTGGCTGCTGCAGTTTGTTTCCTAATCCAAGCTTGTGCCGCAGAGGATCTGAAGCTGCGTATAACCCCCCCTGAGTCCGTTCAGTAGAGAATCTGTTACTCTGACTTCATGACGCTCAAATCGTGCGGATTTTCCTCTTTTCAAAGAAAAGAACATGTTGTTTAACTGGAAGAGACAAGAAGAATGTAACAATCAAAGGGCGAACAAAACAAATTTGATGATAAAAGTACATTTTAAAGTTGTTTAGAATTGCATGCACTATCTGAATCCTGAAAGTTTAATTTTGACTAGACTGTCCCTTTAAATGAAGTCTACTTTAAAATTGTTATTTAAAAAGATAGATAATCCCTTTATTACCCATTCCCCAGTTTTACACAACCAACACTGTTATATGAATATACTTTGTACCTAAGCCTCTGCAGACTGCCCCTTATCTCAGTGCTTTTTACAATCTTGTATTTTAGCCAATCAGTGCTGGCTCTTGCATAACCATTATCATTCTCCACCGAAATAAGCACTATGTTATCTATATGGCACACATGAACTAGCACTCTCTGGCTGTTGTGCAAGATTTAAAAAGCACTGAGATAAGGGGGCAACCTGCTGGGGTTATAAAGTATAATAAAGGGACATGTAACTCAAAAAAATGTATTTCATGATTCAGATAGAGAAAAACATGTACTTCTATTATTTCATTTGCTTCCTTTTCTTGTTTTCCTTTGCTGAAAGATTTATCTAGGCAAGCTTAGTAGTGACAAAGAACCTAGGTTGGTGGCTGCATATAAATACAGATGTGTTCAGTTAGAAACCAGTAGTGCATTGTTGCTCCTGCAACAAATGATAACAAGAGAATGAAACTAATTAGATAATAGAAGCAAATTAGAAAGTTGTTTAAAATTGTATTCTTTATCTGAATCACTAAAGAAAAATTTTGGGTTTCATGTCCCTTTAATATAACAATGTTGGTTATGCAAAGCTGGGGAATGTGTAGTAAATGTGTTATCTATCTTTTTAACCAATAAAAAAATCAAATAGATGGTCCCTTTAAACTCAGAATTGAATCCCTCATAAAATGTAATTTAATTAAAGGTAAAGTCAAAGCTTCAGGATTCAGGTAGAGCATGCTATTTTAACTACTTTACAAAATAATTGCTTTGTTCTCTTGGTAGCCATTGTTGAAAAGCATACTAAGGTCGGCTCAGGAGCAGGTATGCACTAGAAGCTAGCTGCTGACTGGTGGCTGTACATTTATGCCTCTGGTTATTGGCTAAACAAATGTGCTCAGCTAGCTCCCAGTAATGTATTGCTGCTCCTTCGACAAAGGATACCAAGAGAATTAAGCAAATTTGATAATAGAAGTAAACTGGAAAGCTGTTTAAACTGTATGTTCTGTCTGAATTGTGCAATGAAAATACCAGCACTACAATACACATTCTTTATGCCTCTAAAAAATGGATCATTTTCCATGTCCCTAGAGAGGCTGGAGCTCAGATTATAAAGGCATTGCCTTATTACTCAGTGTCAGCTAACCATAATCAGGGAGTTCAAGTGGTTTATTACTGTACTGCTCTGAGACACCAACACACTGCAGTTGCAACTGCTTGTACATCGATCATTTTGTAAGCAGATATTTTACATGCAGGGCTTGATTGCTGATATACAATATGAACACACAGAAAAAAAACTCACAGCTCCAGTTAAAGTCAATCCTAGGGTTTTACAAACGTTAGGATTGACCATTGAAAAAAATAAAGGGGACTTTCATTCATTCATGGGCGCCAAGCCGGATTTACCGCACGGCTATTGGCTAAGAGGTGAAAACGTCATCTCTTAGCCAAAACATTTTTTAGCCGTGAGCTGCTGTAGCAGCTAAAATCGCTGATCGGTTGAAATAAATAAAGGAGCTTCCTACATAAAGTATCTTATACTTATCTTATACTTCATGAATGAAAATGCCCTTTATTTGTTTCAAGAGTCAATCCTAGCGTTTGTACAACGCTAGGATTGACTTTTAGTTTAAGTGCAGGTAATTGAACAAATTGTTAATGAAAAAAACAAAACCATTTAATTAAAGCTTACGAGTTTGTGCGCAAACTGTACCTCTATTCTTTTCATTTTTCAGGTTGTTTTTTACAGATGAGATAAGTAAATTATTATACATTACAGATATGGGTAGAAAACCCTTTAACCAAACTGCTGGGACCGGAATAAAAATGTTTGGCTTTGGGAATAGTTTGGATTTTGGAATATTTGCATCTTTAAAATGGGACAGTTTGGAGAGGGGAAGGGATCTTATGTCATTTACACAATATTTACATAAAATACAGCTTATACATGTAAACAAAATGCAGATTTTATCATTTGTAATACTTTTGTATATAAGCAGAAGGGTAATAGTTGTTTTAAATAAATATAGACCATTATTTGCATTTTAGAGCACAAAAAACAAACCAAAGACATAGCCATAGAAGCTTGTGATGTACAAGCAGGGAAAACTAGTACTTTTTATATTATTTGTTTTTAAATATTAATTAAACCGTTTGGATTTCAGAATAAGTTTGGACTTTGGAACTCCAGATTTGGGGATTTGTATAAGATTAAGACTGCTCAGCAGAGGTGCCCAAGTGCACAATATTAAAGGGATGCCAAAATGTGTCTCACCAATCAGATAGCGCATGCAATTTTAAACAACTTTCTAATTTTCTTCTATTATCAATTTTTCTTTGTTCTCTTTTGTTGAAAAGCAGGGACGTATGCTTAGGAGCGGGCTTATTAATGGAACATTATATGGCAGCAGTTTTGTAGGAATGTTATCCATTTGCATAAGCACAATATGGCAGCACTATTTCCTGCCTACCTAGGTATCTCTTCAACAAATAATATCATGGGAACTAAGGACATTTTTTATCACAGAAGTAATTTGGGAACTTTTTTAAAATGTCCGAGTTACAAAAGAAAATGTTTGGGTTTCATGTCCCTTTAATGCATATTATCATCTGAATTATTTCTCTTGGTATTTATTTTAAATAATCATTTAATAAGTTTCAGATCCAAAGACAGCAGAAAGTGCTTAGGCAAGAAAACTTACAGTCTCACATATGCTATGTGATTGGGTGTCCTGTTGTATATTAATGCTGATATTTATACACCAAGATCAATAATGAACATATTCTCTTCCTATAAAAAAAAAATCAGTGTTTCACAAATGCCTAGAAAAACAGTTAGGAAACTCACCAAAAGGATCATATTTCCTCAGTATAAGCTTATCCTTTAGTTTGTTTCTCCTGGTGTTAAATTTGTATCCAGTTCCGGCTGCACTGACCATCTGCACAAGGAATATCCTGGATAAAAAAACAAATTGGTTGATCATGTCACATTAATCACTCTTTACACAGATGAAGATACTCAGGGGCCGATTTACTAAAGTGCGGACGGACATGATATGATTGAGAAAGAGACAAGAGAAAGACGACGGCACTACTGATGCTGTGTCCCACTAGTTTTCTAATTTCTTCTCAGAGTATGAGAAATACCAATAGTGTTCTGGGGGACTGGGGTGCTGTACATAGGGAGAGACTAACTAAAAAATCTCAATTGCAGGAAGCAATTGAAAGGATGTACTTAGATAGCACTCACCCGCAAGTAATCAATTTAGGTCCAATGCTACCATAGGTAAAGAAGCCCAGAAAGGGGCGGATTTAAAACTTAACTTTTATTAGAATTGTTAAAATCGTTACAACACATTAAAAATCACAAACAGTGTGAGGTGAGGGAATGCTACTCCTAAGGAGGAATTATTAAATTGTATATTGTAGGTATATTCTCAGGAGGATATCCTCACTATTGTGGGGTGCTACATATACCTCGGGTGTCACCCTTTTATATGAGATCCTGAGTCGTATCTCAGGTGTGGCCGACCCACTAATAGTTATGTTAGTCCTCTATGAGAGGGGTGTGAGTGATAATATTCTGATATTAAGGACCCAGGCTGTAAATTTCCGCTTACTATTTGCCACTCTGTTGTTTGAAATAGAATAGAATTACCACCTTGCTGAATGCACTGGGGGAATTATCTACTGCAACATCCTAGGTTAGGTTGTTGTTATTATACTGTGAGGTGGTATTTATAAAACGATATGGCACCCCTTTTAAATATCGTTATACCCACTTATACACGGGGGTTCAGGAGTATTCCCCTACTTATAGGGATAATAAAGTTTGGGGTTTTCCAGTATTAATCTGGTATTGCAAATATTCTGTACTCCTATGTAGATAGCTCTATTTAATTAAAGTTGTTTATGGGTATCAATAATTATATTAATGTGATTCCATTCAGAGAGCTAAACATACACATTAATCCGGTACAATATCAGTTTATTTAATACTGGGTGAGAATACCTGATATAAACAAATACATATTGCAGTGTGCGGTGCTTATACTTGTGTAATGGCGCTTAGCATTTTGGTGAGAACTTTTGGTGATAAATTCGGGCAAAACTCAGCTGTAAAATAATGGCTGCGGTATTAAGAAGGATTTCTTTTAGTTATACTGACCTACTTTGAGTCAGTGCCACTAACTTATACAACTGAGGTGTCAGAATAATGCCCATAATTAATTACGTATACACAGGCTTCCGTAGCGTCAGTGATACTGATATAAGTTCCCTTACATATGCTTGAGGTTAGCAGCGTACAACACCAGTAATCACTGTCAATATTGGCCCCCAACTCAGGTCTGATATATCTCCTAGATAAGTACTATATGCTGGTTAGGAGTATATAGCTTACTCTGCCGATAAATTGTGTGTAGTTACCATTAGCAAAATAGCAAAGCGGGTGTTTTAGACTTGGTAGTAAAAATTATATTACCGTTAAACCTCCCAAGTTTTTTAAGGTAAGTAGGTCACTTAATATTTTAGGTTATGGAAGCATTGAAGCCCCCTTACCATAATGTATCAATTCGCGGTATATCTATTATTTGAGGTAGCGATTCAAAAGGTGCTAAATAATTAGCAACTAGTATACGGCTAGGATATTTCCATTGCACACACTCTCTCACGCATATACCTTTTTAAATTATTTTCTAATTAGACATTCATACACCAAATCACACTGTTGTTGTTAGTTAAAAAGGAGAAATGTTCTGCAGCTGCCCTGACATGTTTCGCCACAAAGGCTTTGTCAAAGGTGGGGCGCCCGCCGAATTTGGGGCTTTTTATTGGCTGACCGGTGGGAGGTTTTCCCCCTTCGGCTATAGTGATTGGTTCCCTGCTTCTCCTATTGTATTAGTAGGAGAAGGGGGTGTGTAACGGGTTCGCCATTTCTATCAGGTCTTATTGTATGCCTGTCTTTAATTCTGAATAGAAATGGGTTAGAAACCAAAGCGCCAGAAAGAGGCTGGGTCTGAACTATTATACTAAACTAGTTGACTTGAGGTACAGAATAAAATTATACTTTATTTTCTTACATACATGGATCCATGTTACAAACAAACAGTTAAAATGCACATAAAAACAATATAAAATCCACAATCGCAATCCTCTTGCAGGTGACTATTTGGACTAATATGTACTGGTGTCCCAGTCGCCCTATATAAGAGTGTGAATGACCTCTCTTGAATTGAAAAATAATTGCTAGTGTAGTGTTATCTTGCGTGCTGATAGTCCAAATAAAAATAATGTGGATGGTGTAAATTCCTATGTGAAATTGGAATACAATTAAAATTAAAATAAAAACAAAAATGAATTAGGTGCTACACTCCAATGTTGATAATGTAAAATAAATACTAAATTCAAATACAAACAATAATTCCAGTACAAAAAAAAAAAAAATTTCTAAATGGTGTTGCCTTAAGCCAAAACAAATATAAATAACATCAAAATACTCTAACTGAGTGAACAAATTTTGTGTGAACAAATGTGAAAAAATTGTGTGAAGAAATGTGATTGACACTGCATCCAATGTCTTCCAAAAGTGTGATTGATAAAATTATAATTGTCAATAGTTCCAAAGTCTTCCAATGGACAATGTTATTATCCAAATTGTGTTATTAAATCCAAACACTCCAAAAAATAAATGTGTATTGTGCACAAAAAGTCAATCAAAAAGTCAATCGAAAAAATCAGTGGCCACTGTTAAAAACAAAAATAAAACAGAACATGCAAATAGTACTCTTGTTAAAAGAAATAATCTTGAAAGAAAAAAGAAAAAGAATGCCTGCTGCCTTAGCAGGACCAAGGAATAGTGGGGGTGTATCCGGGTTTCCTCAGATGCCAAACTGTCCCCAATGATACCTGAAAATGAAAAAAATAAACACACAATAGTGCAGAGCGTAATACTCAGGTGTACTATATGAAAATGGACTCACCAGTCGACGCGTTTCGGTCTATACTAGACCTTTTTCAAGACTGGATTAATACATTTACAGGTGATCTTTTATACCTGTTTGGTAAATGTAAACCGGAAGTTATTGCATAATACTTCCGGTTTCGTAAAACTGAATGAACTCTTTATTTCTAAATATCTTTGAAATATAACTAGGTAATATCAACTTGTCATGTCCTTATAACCTTCATTGCATTTAATTTCATTTATTTTATGCCTTATTTCAGGCAAACTTGAACCGGCTTGTGAATCGTTATTTCCTAAATTCTTCCGGTTTCTTTAATGCATTACTTCCGGTTTACATTATGACCCATTTGACAAGTCATTACACAAAACGTATGTGATTTCAGATTTAACTTAATAAATATAATAAATATAAACATTCACAATATGTACAGACCATATGTTCAGACCTGTCTCTTCTTGTTGCTATTTGTTAGATCGTAAGGGGACATAGCTTCATCTATGAAAGGAAGTGTATGATCCTTAATCGTAACGGAGTGTCAAGTTATCTAATAGAGAAGTCTAATAAGTGTTTCTCTACTATGGTCATGACTCATTTATATTCGATCAGATTTATTTTTAAATACCATAATAAGCCCTCTCTATCAACGTATTTGAAGGGGTGTCTAAAAAAAGGGTGTGAGCAGGGACAGTGTTCTTATTGGTTAAAGACGATTTACATTCCTCCAATGATGTAGCAATAATAGCTGTCCGCCTATTCCAAGACGATGTGAACTCGGTGTTAGTAAAATTTGGTGTTAATAAAATTTGACTTACTTAATCAGTGCTTTTATATCCCTGATGTTAACTCAGGGGATTCGTTTTTGGTATATAACTCAACTTTTCTATCCATTTCGAAATAGGGGGGGAGGGTTTATTTGTCAGTTTATCGAAGGGGCTGTATAAATCCTATTCTTTATATTTACCTTCATCTTACTACACATATTTGTGTGCACTCGCCGTTCTCAATAAGGCTATCTTCTTCATTTAACAATGAAAAGTATATAAACAGAACAATTATCTTATTGTGTGATTTTAATTTTCTATTGTACTTAAATAAATCGATATTCTTTCAATAAATGTGTGATAATGCTACAGTTCAATGTATAGCTCAATTTTTATCCATTTTAAAGTAAAGCCACCAGGGCCAGTATGTATGTCAGTTGTTCGAAGGAGCTGTATAAATCCTATTATTTATGCTCACCTTCGTCTATCTATAAGGATTTTTATAGGTGATCTCTGTGCTCTAATATCTACTGTCTTCTTTATTTATTTAATAATGGAAGATATATGAACGGACCAGTTACCATATTAAATGAATTTAGTTTACTTTCAACTTATAATCTATCATACTTAAATGAATCGATATTCTTTCAATAAGTCTGTGACATGAAATTACATAGAATGTAGCTGCAGTTCAATACTATGTAAGCTCATAATGCCGTTTTTCTTTTTAAAGAATCTACATTAGTTTATCTGCTAATTTTATCGGAACCGGACTGTTTAAAATAGGGAGAGTCTAAATATCGATCGTTATCAGAGGCCATGTCTTAGTGCCATATATAACCTAATATCACTTCTCCTATTTACTAAAAGGACTATTACATTAGATTGTCAGGAAACACGGCTATTCTTTAATGAAAGACATGAAATTCTTCATATATAATAAGTTTCTCGTAGTTAAGGAATTGTCATATGATTTTTTATAAGGGAGGTTCTTGGCTATCAAGTGTGTTAGTGTCTAAAAGTTATATAAGGGTTATCTGTGTATTTCAATTGGCTAATATATTTTCAATTGATCCCATTATATTGTGACAGAACTTAAAAATAGTAGTACCAGTTGTGGACGCTACCCATTCTCATTATCTCGAAGATTATTGGTCCAATTAGTTAGTTAGAAACCTAAAACCCGGTATTGCTTTAACCAACTAGTTGCTAACAGAAGCAATTTCTGGTGAAAGGGGTCAATTTCCACAAATTGTCTTCATAATTTCTGGTATTTATGGAATTTTATAGGCACTTTATTATCATGTAAATGCGCTAAAGTTCAGATGTTTATAAACATAAACTAGGTACAATATATGTTAATAGTGTTCTTAGCTAACTTTAAGTTATCTTAACAGATACTTTCTCACTTAAGACCCTTTAAGTTATCTTAACAGATACTTTCTCACTTAGGACCCAAAGAGGAAAAAAAGGGGGGGAGGGGGGGGATATATAGCTGGCATGCTATAGATTCCTTGAACATATCTCTCTTAGATCAATATATATAAAAATATTTATCATCAGGAAATAGAGAGGTGTGACATATTTGGCATTTTGATGTTTTCTTTTCGAGAACCCACATCAAATTGGATGTTCTCAATATTCTTGACTCACTTTGAATTTGTTTTTACAGATTCTTTCTCACTTGAGACTCAGGGAGCAAACGGGACCTCTTGTATATTTGGCTTACTTTAGATTACTTAGATAAATCTCTCATTGGAGACCAGGGCAGTGGAGACCCAATATAGATCATGTTTTTTATATATACAACCAGGAGATGGAAAGAAGTGACTGCGACCGTTTTTCTCATTTATAGAATCTAGATTTATCATCTTTCCAGGAACCCACATCAAGTTGGATGTTTCTTTCCAAATGCCCCAATCCTTATGGCGGTCAGTTCTTCTCATTTATAGAGTCTAGATGTTTCTTTACAGGAAACCACACCAAGTTGGGTGTTTCTTTCCAAATGCCCCAATCCTTATGGCGGTCTATATGCTTTTACATTATGGATTTAGTAAATGGGAGAGGTCTTCTTTATTATTAAGACCCTTTGGATATAAACAATCAATCAGAAATATCCATCTGGATTCATTACTTAGTAGTAGTTTTTCAAAGTTGCCACCTCTCCAATTTTTGGCAACTTTTTGGATTCCTATATATCTCAATGCATTAATATTTCCATGATGCTTAGTCGCAAAATGTTGATATAATGGTGTGTCCATATTCATTTTTTCAATCATCAGTAGATGTTCCCGGATTGTCTCTGAGGATCCTCGACGTCTGTCCTACATATTGTAGCCCACATGGACATTGCAATAGGTAGACTACTCCCTTGTCTTGACAGCGTATCAGATCTTGTATTTTGAATTCCTCTTTGGTGTTGTTGGAATTAAATTTTGTTGTTTTAGTCCCACACTTACATGCTTTGCACGTATGGCAGGGAAAGAATCCTTTAACCTTTTTTCCAAACACGTCCCGTACTCCTCCAGTCATTTTCTTTTTAAGGCTCGGTGCCAATCTGGTCTTAAGATTTTTTGTTTTTCTGTATATGAACCTTGGAGTTTCTGGCAGTTTTTCCCCCAGGACATCATCGTCCTTTAACAGCGCCCAGTGTTTCCGAAAAATATTCTCCACAATGTGTTTGTTCTCACTGTATTCTGTTATCATTGCTATGTTGAGACTGCCTTCAGTGTAATTGTTCTTCACCTTTTCTTTATATTTGGTAAGGTCTTTCCTTTCTGTTTTTCTTACTTCATCCAGTTTTTCATCCAGCATTTTCTCGTCATAGCCTCACTCTATAAATTTCTCTTTGATTATTGAAGCTTGTTCTTCCCATTTGGAGGGATTGGAACAGTTCTTCCTCATCCGTAACAGCTGTCCTTTTGGGATGTTGTTCTTCCATCTACTGAGGTGGCAGCTTTCTTTGTGGACATAATTATTACTATCCACTTCCTTAAAATGTGTGGATGTTTCCAATCTCCCTCCTCTCACCTCTATTCTTAAATCCAAGAACGTCAGGGCTGTCAGGCTCCATTCGTATGTGAACTTCAAATTTACATGGTTCTTATTCATAATTTCAATGGTATACATCAGGTCTTCCAGGGTACCTTTCCAGATTATGATGATGTCATCTATATATCGCCGATAGAGGACCAGGTCCGCGCCTGCTGGACAGGAGTCCCAGAAAATTTGCTCCCATTTTCCCATATAGAGATTCGCATAGCTTGGCGCGAACCTGGTCCCCATAGCTGTTCCACATGTTTGGCGATAGAACTTGCCCTCATTGCTAAAGAAATTATGTGTGAGAATGTACCGAATACTGTCCAATATAAACTCATTTTGCTTAGATGGTATATCGGGTTCCTTATCCAGAAAAAACTTTACTGCATCGATACCCTCCTCATGCGGAATACTCGTGTACAGTGACGTCACGTCACATGATGCCAGTATATAGCCATCCTTCCAGGGTAGCTCTTCCATAAGGTTTAAAACCTGTGTCGAATCCCTTAAGTAAGAAGGTAATTTCTTGACCAATTTCTGTAAATGTTGGTCTATATATTCCGACAAGTTGCTACTCAGAGATCCTATTCCGGAAATTATTGGCCTTCCGGGAGGTTTAGTTAGTGATTTGTGGATCTTGGGTAAATGATATAGAATTGGTATGACTGGATATTTTACATTTAGATAGTTGAACTCCTTGTCGTTTAATATCCCCTCCTCATTGGCCTCTTTTAACAAATCTGTAAGTTCTTTCTTATACAGATTTGTAGGATTTCCTTTCAGTTCTACATATGTGTTAATATCACTTAGGATCCGTCTGTTTTCAGCCTCATAGTCCTTCTTATCCATCACGACAATCCCCCCGCCTTTATCCGCAGATTTAATTGTCAGATTCTGGTTATGTTCCAGCTTCGTGATAGTCTCCCTTTGTTTTCTTGACAGGTTCTGCCTCTTGTATCTCAATTTTCTCGATCGTATCTCCCTTATCTCTTTGCAGACTACTGTCTCAAAGGCTTCTATTGCCGTTCCCTTACTGCTTACAGGATAAAAAGTTGACCTTGGTTTTAATTCAGTATGTATATATTTGTCTCTCGTTCCCGAATCTTCATTCCTCACCAGATTTGCCCCGGTCTTCTCTAATTCAGCTTTAAGAAAGAATCTTTTCAAAGTGAGTTTTCTAATTAATTCTTTCGTATTCACGAAAGTGCAAAATTTATCTAAACCTCTCGAGGGAGCAAATGAAAGTCCAAAGTTTAAGACTGCTTTCTCATCGTCATTTAGTGCATAAGAGCTTAGATTGAAGATTCCTTTTTTTCCCCCATTATTATTTTTCTGTTTAGCCTTCTTGATCCTTATACATCCCCTACTTCCTCTGTGTGTCTTGCCTTTGTTTTTGTTGTCTGCTGTTTTTCTTTTCCTTTTTGATGGGGATGTCCCAACTCTAAAAAAGGTTCAGACAAAGCGCCAGAGGTGCCTGGTTGTAATGTGGTCGCTCTAGCCGGTGTTTTCCCTTTTGAGTCCATATTTTTTCCTTTTTTCTGTTCCTTCCATTCCTCCATTCTGTTAGCTCCTTTCTCTCTTCCTTCTTCCATTTCGTTTTGTTGTTTAAAATTCCTCCGATATCCCCTTGGAGTTCCATATAAATTATCATCTCCTAAACTGTTTTCATAGTCTCTATGATGATTCCTTGGTGGTTCCTGAGGGTTTTTTCTGTTCTGACGCTGATCGAATTGATATCTATTCTCTCTCTGGTCATATCCTCTTTCTGTCCCATATTGGTGACCTCCATATTCAAAATCATCGGGCCTTCTTCTTGTGTCATATTCTGGCCCATAGTGATCGAATCTCCTTCTGGAATTGTCATATCTCCTCTCTCTATTCCAATGATTGAAATGGTCCCTTCTATTCCTGTTCTCCCGATTCCAATAACTGGGATAGTTATCTCATATGACAATTCCTTAACTACGAGAAACTTATTATATATGAAGAATTTCATGTCTTTCATTAAAGAATAGCCGTGTTTCCTGACAATCTAATGTAATAGTCCTTTTAGTGAATAGGAGAAGTGATATTAGGTTATATATGGCACTAAGACATGGCCTCTGATAACGATCGATATTTAGACTCTCCCTATTTTAAACAGTCCGGTTCCGATAAAATTAGCAGATAAACTAATGTAGATTCTTTAAAAAGAAAAACGGCATTATGAGCTTACATAGTATTGAACTGCAGCTACATTCTATGTAATTTCATGTCACAGACTTATTGAAAGAATATCGATTCATTTAAGTATGATAGATTATAAGTTGAAAGTAAACTAAATTCATTTAATATGGTAACTGGTCCGTTCATATATCTTCCATTATTAAATAAATAAAGAAGACAGTAGATATTAGAGCACAGAGATCACCTATAAAAATCCTTATAGATAGACGAAGGTGAGCATAAATAATAGGATTTATACAGCTCCTTCGAACAACTGACATACATACTGGCCCTGGTGGCTTTACTTTAAAATGGATAAAAATTGAGCTATACATTGAACTGTAGCATTATCACACATTTATTGAAAGAATATCGATTTATTTAAGTACAATAGAAAATTAAAATCACACAATAAGATAATTGTTCTGTTTATATACTCTTCATTGTTAAATGAAGAAGATAGCCTTATTGAGAACGGCGAGTGCACACAAATATGTGTAGTAAGATGAAGGTAAATATAAAGAATAGGATTTATACAGCCCCTTCGATAAACTGACAAATAAACCCCCCCCCCCCTATTTCGAAATGGATAGAAAAGTTGAGTTATATACCAAAAACGAATCCCCTGAGTTAACATCAGGGATATAAAAGCACTGATTAAGTAAGTCAAATTTTATTAACACCAAATTTTACTAACACCGAGTTCACATCGTCTTGGAATAGGCGGACAGCTATTATTGCTACATCATTGGAGGAATGTAAATCGTCTTTAACCAATAAGAACACTGTCCCTGCTCACACCCTTTTTTTAGACACCCCTTCAAATACGTTGATAGAGAGGGCTTATTATGGTATTTAAAAATAAATCTGATCGAATATAAATGAGTCATGACCATAGTAGAGAAACACTTATTAGACTTCTCTATTAGATAACTTGACACTCCGTTACGATTAAGGATCATACACTTCCTTTCATAGATGAAGCTATGTCCCCTTACGATCTAACAAATAGCAACAAGAAGAGACAGGTCTGAACATATGGTCTGTACATATTGTGAATGTTTATATTTATTATATTTATTAAGTTAAATCTGAAATCACATACGTTTTGTGTAATGACTTGTCAAATGGGTCATAATGTAAACCGGAAGTAATGCATTAAAGAAACCGGAAGAATTTAGGAAATAACGATTCACAAGCCGGTTCAAGTTTGCCTGAAATAAGGCATAAAATAAATGAAATTAAATGCAATGAAGGTTATAAGGACATGACAAGTTGATATTACCTAGTTATATTTCAAAGATATTTAGAAATAAAGAGTTCATTCAGTTTTACGAAACCGGAAGTATTATGCAATAACTTCCGGTTTACATTTACCAAACAGGTATAAAAGATCACCTGTAAATGTATTAATCCAGTCTTGAAAAAGGTCTAGTATAGACCGAAACGCGTCGACTGGTGAGTCCATTTTCATATAGTACACCTGAGTATTACGCTCTGCACTATTGTGTGTTTATTTTTTTCATTTTCAGGTATCATTGGGGACAGTTTGGCATCTGAGGAAACCCGGATACACCCCCACTATTCCTTGGTCCTGCTAAGGCAGCAGGCATTCTTTTTCTTTTTTCTTTCAAGATTATTTCTTTTAACAAGAGTACTATTTGCATGTTCTGTTTTATTTTTGTTTTTAACAGTGGCCACTGATTTTTTCGATTGACTTTTTGATTGACTTTTTGTGCACAATACACATTTATTTTTTGGAGTGTTTGGATTTAATAACACAATTTGGATAATAACATTGTCCATTGGAAGACTTTGGAACTATTGACAATTATAATTTTATCAATCACACTTTTGGAAGACATTGGATGCAGTGTCAATCACATTTCTTCACACAATTTTTTCACATTTGTTCACACAAAATTTGTTCACTCAGTTAGAGTATTTTGATGTTATTTATATTTGTTTTGGCTTAAGGCAACACCATTTAGAAATTTTTTTTTTTTTTGTACTGGAATTATTGTTTGTATTTGAATTTAGTATTTATTTTACATTATCAACATTGGAGTGTAGCACCTAATTCATTTTTGTTTTTATTTTTATTTTAATTGTATTCCAATTTCACATAGGAATTTACACCATCCACATTATTTTTATTTGGACTATCAGCACGCAAGATAACACTACACTAGCAATTATTTTTCAATTCAAGAGAGGTCATTCACACTCTTATATAGGGCGACTGGGACACCAGTACATATTAGTCCAAATAGTCACCTGCAAGAGGATTGCGATTGTGGATTTTATATTGTTTTTATATTGTTTTTATGTGCATTTTAACTGTTTGTTTGTAACATGGATCCATGTATGTAAGAAAATAAAGTATAATTTTATTCTGTACCTCAAGTCAACTAGTTTAGTATAATAGTTCAGACCCAGCCTCTTTCTGGCGCTTTGGTTTCTAACCCATTTCTATTCAGAATTAAAGACAGGCATACAATAAGACCTGATAGAAATGGTGAACCCGTTACACACCCCCTTCTCCTACTAATACAATAGGAGAAGCAGGGAACCAATCACTATAGCCGAAGGGGGAAAACCTCCCACCGGTCAGCCAATAAAAAGCCCCAAATTCGGCGGGCGCCCCACCTTTGACAAAGCCTTTGTGGCGAAACATGTCAGGGCAGCTGCAGAACATTTCTCCTTTTTAACTAACAACAACAGTGTGATTTGGTGTATGAATGTCTAATTAGAAAATAATTTAAAAAGGTATATGCGTGAGAGAGTGTGTGCAATGGAAATATCCTAGCCGTATACTAGTTGCTAATTATTTAGCACCTTTTGAATCGCTACCTCAAATAATAGATATACCGCGAATTGATACATTATGGTAAGGGGGCTTCAATGCTTCCATAACCTAAAATATTAAGTGACCTACTTACCTTAAAAAACTTGGGAGGTTTAACGGTAATATAATTTTTACTACCAAGTCTAAAACACCCGCTTTGCTATTTTGCTAATGGTAACTACACACAATTTATCGGCAGAGTAAGCTATATACTCCTAACCAGCATATAATACTTATCTAGGAGATATATCAGACCTGAGTTGGGGGCCAATATTGACAGTGATTACTGGTGTTGTACGCTGCTAACCTCAAGCATATGTAAGGGAACTTATATCAGTATCACTGACGCTACGGAAGCCTGTGTATACGTAATTAATTAGGGGCATTATTCTGACACCTCAGTTGTATAAGTTAGTGGCACTGACACAAAGTAGGTCAGTATAACTAAAAGAAATCCTTCTTAATACCGCAGCCGTTATTTTACAGCTGAGTTTTGCCCGAATTTATCACCAAAAGTTCTCACCAAAATGCTAAGCGCCATTACACAAGTATAAGCACCGCACACTGCAATATGTATTTGTTTATATCAGGTATTCTCACCCAGTATTAAATAAACTGATATTGTACCGGATTAATGTGTATGTTTAGCTCTCTGAATGGAATCGCATTAATATAATTATTGATACCCATAAACAACTTTAATTAAATAGAGCTATCTACATAGGAGTACAGAATATTTGCAATACCAGATTAATACTGGAAAACCCCAAACTTTATTATCCCTATAAGTAGGGGAATACTCCTGAACCCCCGTGTATAAGTGGGTATAACGATATTTAAAAGGGGTGCCATATCGTTTTATAAATACCACCTCACAGTATAATAACAACAACCTAACCTAGGATGTTGCAGTAGATAATTCCCCCAGTGCATTCAGCAAGGTGGTAATTCTATTCTATTTCAAACAACAGAGTGGCAAATAGTAAGCGGAAATTTACAGCCTGGGTCCTTAATATCAGAATATTATCACTCACACCCCTCTCATAGAGGACTAACGTAACTATTAGTGGGTCGGCCACACCTGAGATACGACTCAGGATCTCATATAAAAGGGTGACACCCGAGGTATATGTAGCACCCCACAATAGTGAGGATATCCTCCTGAGAATATACCTACAATATACAATTTAATAATTCCTCCTTAGGAGTAGCATTCCCTCACCTCACACTGTTTGTGATTTTTAATGTGTTGTAACGATTTTAACAATTCTAATAAAAGTTAAGTTTTAAATCCGCCCCTTTCTGGGATTCTTTACCTATGGTAGCATTGGACCTAAATTGATTACTTGCTGGTGAGTGCTATCTAAGTACATCCTTTCAATTGCTTCCTGCAATTGAGATTTTTTAGGACATGATATGATGTAGCGTATCATGTCCGCAGCACATCGATAAATGCCGACAGCATATACTATCGTATAGGATCGGGCGGATTAAAGACCGTAGCCTCAGAGGCAGCAGACCAGTTATGGAGCAGCAGTCTTTAGACCGCTGCTTAATAACTACTGTTTCCGGCGAGCCTAAAGGCTCGTGCGGAAACCGGGGCATCAAGCTCCATTCGGAGCTTGATAATTCGGCCCCTCAGGGTCAGCTAAGTTAGAACATACTAATTAGACATGTAGATTTGTTTTTGGATGAATGCTAAAATTAATACATTTTCACTACTTTTTGCATCCATTAGACATAGGATCACCAAACAGTCCCATTAAGTGGTCAATGAAAGAATGCATGAAATATATATAGATTTGTTCATTCAATCATAAGGTTAAACCCATTGGTCTTCATTTACAATATTCATAAATTCTACAGCAATATCCTTGTCAGTTGATTGATTCATGTGTCAGCCATAGAGTACGTAAGATTCACTTTTGTTCTTGGCAATCTGGACCCAATGAAGAAAAAATAATATACCTATTGTCTATACATATAATACACACACATAATACACAGTCTTTCGGTACTGCTTGCTGTACTTTAAAAGGACATAAAACCCAATATTTTTCTTTCAGGATTCAGATAGATAAAACAATTTCAAGCAACTTTCCAATGTATTTCTATTATCTAATGTGCTTAATTTTCTTGGTATCCTTTATTGAAGAAACAGCATAGCACATGAGTGAGCCAATAACAGGAGGCATATATGTGCAGCCACCAATCAGCATCTACTGAGTCTACCTAGGTATTCTTTTCAACAAAGGATACCAAAAAGAACAAAACAAATTAGATAATAGAAGTAAATTGGAAAGTTGTTTAAAATTGAAAGCTCTATCTGAATTATGAAAGAAAAATGTGGGTTTCATGTCCCTTTAAGCTGTGTTCCAGCTCCTCCTTTACTGCCCTCAGGACATTCACCTAAAGAAATAGGTAGTGAATGGCTTTTCACCATAAATTACTTCCGAACAACTCCTAAGGTGAATATCAGGCAAAAAAAAAATGTTTTTTTTAATTTTATTTGTGAGCAACTATTTTCCAAAAAGAATATTTTGTGGGTGCAGACGTCTAATACTCAAGGTACTTTTTATGACAACGCGCATTTAAAAGTGCATTAAAGACAACTTCTCTTGTCCCACATTCCCTGCATACCGTATGTACAGTATGTATAGCTGGTTTAGGCAACTGGCAGCATTTTCAATGACTAGGTTACAAATGTATCGTTTTGGCTTCTTTAGAGAGCATAGGACAAAGCACATTTTTTTACACAAAACAAAGAGGTGTTAAATGTCCCTTTTAAGCTAAAGGGACAATGACTGTCTTAAAGGGACAATACACTCTTGCAGCTAGCTAATAAGAATGGATTTCAAAGCTGCTGCAGGTACACAATTTTAAATGGACTAGGCTCTCTTTCTCCCACCCACACTAGAAGTTTGATTTCTGTTGCTGTCTGTTTGCAAAGCTTTTCTATAATAAATACTGTAGTATGTAGTTAGATGGTGGTTTGACGGGCAAAAGCAGCTATTTTATGACAAAATAAAGGCTCTATTTGTAAACAATGTAATTCTCCAGCAAGTAAAATGAATAACTGGGAACACACATTAAAGGGGACAACAATACAATGTCACTTAAAATAAGGATTTCATGTGGTAGTAGAGGAAGACACACAGCAGTTATTAAATTACTCAAGTTACCTTAAAGGAAGCTGAACCCAAAATGTTTCTTTCGTGATTCAGATAGAGCATGCAATTTTAAGCAACTTTCTAATTTACTCCTATTATCAAATTTTCTTCATTCTATTGGTATCTTTATTTGAAAAGCAAGAATATAAGTTTAGATGCCGGCCCATTTTTGGTGAACAACGTGGGTTGTCCTTGCGGATTGGACAACACCAATAAACAAGTGCTGTCCATGGGTCTGAACCAAAAATGTGCTGGCTCCTTAGCTTAGATGCCTTCTTTTTCAAATAAAGATAGCAAGAGAACAAAGAAAAATTGATAATAGGAGTAAATTAGAAAGTTGCTTAAAATTGCATGCTCTATCTGAACCGTGAAAGAAAAAATGTGGGTTCAGTGTCCCTTTAAATAAAGAAAATGAAAAGTGATTAAATATTAACTTACTTTGATTTGCTCTTCGCAACTTAATGTAGAGATCATAAAAGGAAGGAAAACAAAGAAACGTTAAAATGTTTAAAAGTGATAAATTGCCCTAATTTTCCCACAAATCCCTCATATAGTTGTTCTTGAATATACACTGGTACAGCACACACTTTTTCACAAAATAATGCTACCAAATCCGCACCTCCCTCCATACTGCTCAAAAGGTAAATCTATCTCTCAAGTGCACCGTGACATAAATATGCATCATAGCAGATATATGTTACATGGCCAAAAGTATGTGGACACCAGACAATCACACCTATATCGGCTTGTTGGTCATTCCATTCTAAAACCATGGACATTAATATGGATTTGCCTCCCCCCTCCAAATGGCTAAAACGGCTCCAACTCTTCTAGGAAGGCTTTCCACAAGCTTTTGAAATGTGTCTGTGTGAATCTGTAGCCATTCAGCCAAAAGAGCATTTGGGAGGTCAGGTACTGATGTTGAAGGAGAAGGTCTGGCTTGCAATCGGTGCTCCAATTCATCACAAAGATGTTTATTGGGGTTGATGTCAGGGCTCCGTGCAGGCCACTCAAGTTCCTCCACACCAAACTCGTCAAACTATGTATTCATGGAACTTGCTTTTGCGTACAGTCATACTGGAGACAACAAAGGGCCATATCCAATTTGCTGCCACAAAATTTGAAGCAATTATTTAAAATATCTTGTATCCTGTAGCATTAAGATTACCTTTCACTGTAACTAAGGGGCCTAGTTCAAACCCTGAAAAACAGCCCCAAACTATTATCCCTCCCCCACCAAACTTAATTGTAGCCACTAAGCATTACAATAGTCGCGTTCTCCTGGCATCTACCATACCCAGATTCTTCCATCTCTCTGCCAGATAGTGAAGCCTGATTCATCACTCCAGAGAACACGTTTCCACTGTTCTAGAGTCCAGCGGCGGCATGCTTTACATCACTCCAGCCGAAGCTTGGCATTGCGCATGTTGATTTGGAGCTTATGTAAGCTGCTCGTCATGGTAATTATTTTCAAGAAGCTTCCGACGCACAGTTTTTGTGCTGATGTTGCTTTCAGAGGCAGTTTGGAAGTCTCCTTAAGGGTGATGTGCGAAACCAGACGTGGACCCGTTGCTCAGTGTGCCTAGAGCACTGTTTTGTTTTAACCTGTCCTCAGGCCTCCCCAATAGTCCAGTTTTGCTGGATTACCTTGAATGAGAGCAGGTAAAATAACCATGTTAACTAATCAGCCGATTGTTTCACATGTGCTCTAGTTAAAACATCCTCAAAATGTGGCCTAAGGACAGGTTTAAAAACCAGTGGCCTACAGGGATATGGCTGCACCTCACTGATAAGGCCCATACTAGGCCGAAACGTACATCTGGGGTTTTGACGTTTCTCTCGTTCAGAGAGGAATTGCTTGGTATTTTGGGACTGGACTACATTGTTTAGTCAGGATCAGACTGATATGCTACAGGAAAGTTATTCTCTGTAAAAGGCACATCTTGAGCAAAAAGAGGCTGCCCCTAGGGTGGTAATTAGTCATAGAACAAGCTATTATTCGTTCCCAGGTTAAGCGCTTCTCTTTTTGTATATGCAAATTATGACCCTGAAGGAAGTCTCCCTAAAGGTGATGCAGAAAACCAGACATGGACCCATAATTCAGTGTGACTAGAGGGATATGGCTGCACCTCACAGACGAAGCCCACACTGGGCCGAAACGTACGTCTAGGGTTTTGCTGTTTCTCTTGTTCAGAGAGGGATTGCCTGGTATATCTGGATTGTTTAGTCAATACAAGACCGATATACTACAGGAACGTTGTCTGTGAAAGGCACATGTTGAGCAAAAAGAGGCTGCTACTAGGGTGGTAATTAGCCATAGAACAAGCTATTATACTATTGTTCCTTCCCAGGTTGAGCGCTTCTCTCTTTTTGTATATGCAGTTTGGAAGTCTGTAGTGAGTGATGCAACAGATGATATGTGATTTTTACGCCATACACTCAGAGTAAATGTGGTCTACCACTTTGTGGCTGAATGTTGTTGTTCCTAGATGCTTCTGCTTCACAATAATAGCACTTACAGTTGACCTGAGAAGATCTAGTAGGGCAGAAATCTCACTAACTGACTTACGTCAAAGGTGGCATCCTAAGAGAATGCAACATTTAAAGTCAGTGAGATCTTCAGTATGACCAATGTTTATATATGGTGATTTCATGGCTATGGAGTTTATGCATATATTAGTAATGGGTGTGGCTAGCATTTGAACTCAATAATTAGTACGAGTGTCCACAAACTTTTGGCCATATTGTGTACATGTATAGGTAAATGCAGAATAATGCAAAAGGTTGGGAGTAGAGGTTTATTGGCTACAAGGGTCTGTCAAGCCTTACATTCAGCAATCTACACATGGCTCTCTTCCCAGCCATCCATACACATTTCTCCATATTATAAAAAAAAATTATGTTTCTGCTATCTGCTGAGTGCTTCATTCACACTTGGTTCTTCACTCACTGCTGACCATTATATGCATCACTTATCACAAATGCTCCCAACCACTGACACACATTTTCCATATTCTACCAACTTCTAATGTGTTCCTTGATGGCATACACCCAGACATCCACGGGAATAGGGTCCTTAATTCCTCCTGTATGTGTTTGTAAAATTTTGTCTTGTCTCTTACAAGTTTTATAACATTGTTTTATCTAAATGAATTGTACCCATGGACAGCGCTGCGGAATATGTTGGCGCTTTATAAATAAAGTATAATAATACACCTACCCCCCCCCCCCCAAGCTCTTAGCCACATAGAGCACTTAAGGTTCTCTCAGTCAAATAACATGCCTCCAACACTTTGTGTTTTTTTTTTACATTCGCCTCTACACACATCTTTCATTCTGACACATCTATTTACTAAAGACTTATATAGCAACTTGTATGCATATTCTACTGACAACCCACACCTATTCTTTCTAATTCCACTGTACATATATTAGCTCAACTGTACACCAGGCTAACTAAAAGCATTTTCATTGTTTGTTGAAAAGGATACCTAGGTAGGCTCAGGAGCTGCCCATTGGTTTCTGCACATATATGCTTCATGTTATTGGTTATGCAGTGCATTAACTAGCTCTCAGTAGTGAATTGTTTCTTCAACAAAGGATACTATGATAATGAAGCAAATTAGATAATATAAGTAAATTGTAAAGTGGTTTAAAATTGTATTCTCTACCTGAATAAATAAATAAGTAGGCTGACCATATTGCCGCTTTAAAAAGGGACACGTGAAAAATACATATGTCAGGGTTCTTATACAAAACATTTCTTTAAATAGTCCTGACATATGTATTTTTCATATGTGTCCCTTCTTAAAGCAGCAATATGGTCACCATATAAATAAGGTTTCATGTCCGTTTAACACAGTGACTCAACCTGGCTGGGTGCACAAATCTTGTGTTTTTTTTTAGTAAGGACCTACATGTCTTCTATACTCTGGCATTACTATGTATTACTCCTGAGTCCCCACTCAGCAAAAAGCACCTAGTCTCCTTTCTTGGTCGCTACACTTTCTCACTCATTCACCAGCTTGTATCTCACGTGACCTGACAACCACAAACAGGTACTTTATATACAG
The DNA here is from genome assembly GCF_027579735.1 of Bombina bombina. Lineage (NCBI taxonomy): Eukaryota > Metazoa > Chordata > Amphibia > Anura > Bombinatoridae > Bombina > Bombina bombina. The sequence goes on from NC_069502.1 coordinate 1,181,107,937, forward strand.
CCCCTCTTTGCTTTCCGCACATTTTACACATTCTATTCCAGACTCTGATGTGTTTATATTATTGCACTGACAGCAATGTAACCTCCGCTCTGAAGTATGATATTGCTGTTGAGTAAAGGGCTCATAAACCTGCATTTTTTCCTCACAGACATAAATCTCTGGCCTGATCTCTTTGTTACCGGAATAACTACCGTTATCTATCGCCTCTCCGGTTTATAACTATATATATATATATCCACCTCCCACACTCACAGGACACGCAGCTCAGGAACATACTGCCGTCTCCCGGTAATCAACTTATTCCCAAGGACGTAAAACGGGGATGGCCGAGTACTTCCGGATACAGATGTCAGAAACTACTACTACTTCCGGGGCATGCGGCTCTGGCGCGTAGCGATGAGGTTTTTATTTGCCAGTAGTAGGTTATTTGCGTCGCCTTTGTGACGTGTTCCCTTAGTTTCTAGTTTGCTCTGTTTGTTATTTTAGCGTATTTCTTTAGGTGCTGTCTGTCTAGTTTAGTTTTTATTCTCAGTGATGCCGCTGTTAACACATTTCTACAATGTTGCGAGCATGTGGTTAACCCCCTCTTGCCTTCACTTTGTTTTCTTGAACAACTACTATTGAGCTCTGTGAGGTTACCTACCCCTTTAATGCCTTCAGTTCTTTTTTTACACTATTACTGTTTAGGGGCTGTTACATGCGGTGGGGGGGTCAACTAGTGGCTGCTGTACTGTGTGAGTTAAGGACACAGGAAAATGATTCTTTATTTGCTTTCTAGAAAGGGCTTATGTAGGGGAATGTAGTTCTAGTGAGGAATACGGGGAGGAAAGGGTGTTCATCTAGTTCCTGCAGGGTGACTGATATAGGTATTGCATGGGTTAAAAGACTACACAGGATAAATATGAGATGTCATTTCCTGGAAGGAAAAGGTTAATGCAGCGAAGTACTTCTAGTGATGTGTAATAGGGAATGAGAAGTTAATTAGTTGCAGGGAGACTGTTGGCATTGGAGGAGTTAATAGGACAAGAGGATCACAGCTCATCACTATTGGCATCCTAGGGGTTCACAGCAAAAGGAAGTCAATAAGCGGCCTAACGGCGGTTCAGTTTCATTTCTACATGTTGTCTGTGCAGTCTCTTCAAGTTAAGACATTATATAGAAACTATTGACAGTTGCTGGCAATTTAAAACGCTCGATTCTGCCATAGGGTATAAAATACGCTAAAATAAGAAATTATATTAATTTATATATGAATATTGCATTTATATAATAAATACTCTGTAATACATATTATACAAATAGTAGTTTCAGTCACTAACTGGGATACGTATACAATGAAATGCAAATAATAACCCAAAGCTATTGCTCCCTCTTTGTATCCAGGGTCAGAAATGCTGCAATATGTTCATGATCACGCATAGCAATTTGAGAGAAGATAATTCACAACCGTAAATTTTATACACACATCTCTCTTTGTCAATCTCTTGTTGTAGTCCAGGGACGTGCACTCATAGGAGGCAGGGGAGGCAGTGCCTACCCTGTCATATGTGGCCAAAGCTTAATTAAATTTTAATTAAAAAAAAAGTCCCCAAAAAATATTTTCCCCCCATGTAATGCTATGGCAGGTACAGGAACGCTTCTCTCCATTGCAGTACATGGGTCAAAGGAAAAGCTGTGCTGCAGCGCCACCTGTGTTCTGTCAATATATTAGCAGCAGAAATTGGTACCAATAGGAGGCACCCCTCTTGATGCCTCCTAGCAAGTGAAGGATATACAGTATAGATTAATCAGAAGGAGGATGCAGTGAGCAGGGTCATGTGACACAACTGGAAGCTGAGGTAACCTAAGAACAGATGACACCAAGCAGAAGAGTAAAGTAGTAGTCAACATCTCTTGTGATTCACACATTGTGTTCAGATACAGCTCATTAACAGGGGGGCAATAAGTGAGCATAACCCAATACTGACAGGAAGTCAAAGAGTCAATTCAAATTTAAATCCATAATTTAAAACCCAGAGTCTGAAGTTAAGTGTGCAGTGTCCACATTATTTAAATTAAAGTTTTTGACATTGAATATTGCTAAGCCTCCCTTTTTCATGGTTATTTGATTTAATTAGGTACAAACTCCATATATGTTATGTCTGTTCAGTCAGAGGATGCAGTATCTATTTTTATTTTTCTCTATGTCTCCATTTGTTTAAAGACTGCTGTTAACTTGTTATTCACAAATCAATTGAAAGCTGTTGCATTGTGTTTTTAATATGAGCTGCTTTTATACAAGTTTATATTAATACAAAGGAGAAAATGAGTCATTTAAAAAATATATGTAATTATTGCAGTTGCTAAATGTGTTTAGAAATAATGCCACTGTAAAGTAACTGACACATAGTCAAAGGGAGACATTTAAAATTAAACTTTCATGATTTAGGTAGACCATGTTATTTTAATAGACTTTTCTAGTTATTTATATTTTGAGAATTAGCATCAACTGTTACTGGCCCCATGTCAGCAAATCAAATTAGTTTTTGAAAGGAACATGAAAGTCATAATTAAATTTCCATCATTCAGAAATTGCATAAAAAAAACAAAAAACTTTCTATTTTACTTTTATTATTATGTACTTCATTCTTTTGGTATCCTTTGGTGTCCTTTGTTGAAGAGCATACCTAAGTGGGATTTGCACGTGCGTTTCTTGAACACCATATTGCAGCAGCTGTGTTGGCAGTATTGATAACTTCTCCTTTGTTTAAAATTTGTATGGTCAATTATTTCTATTTTTACAATACAGTAGTGAGTAGAGAAGAGATCGTGTATCATTCTAATTGCTTAGTAACTGGCACTGTGCCACAGAATTGTGTGAGTGGGTATGTGAGTAGAGTGTGTGTGGGTGTCAGTGAGCAGAGTATGTGTGCTTTATTCTCCAGGTAATCAAATGATGCTTTAGTGCAGTGTTTCTCAACAATGGTCCTCAAGTACCCCCAACAGGCCAGGTTTTCATTATAGCTGAATCAGTGCACAGGTGAAGTAATCAGCTGATCAGTAACTCGGTGGTAACTAACTTGCTCTCACCCATCACATGATTATGTCACCTGTGTACTGGTTCAGCTATCATTTAAACCTGCCGTGTTGGGGGTACTTGCGGCCCTCTGTACATGTGTTTCTCCGGCGTATCATATCTAGTGCCTCACCAGCCTCTGACCTCACTGCACGTCACTGTTGTAGTCACCTGAAAACAATAAACAACCTGTCCCTTTAACCGCTTAACACCTTTAGTACGTTCCATGCCGTCCTTACAGCACTGGGTTTTTAACGCCGTTATGATGTCATATTTTTCGGGGTCCTGCAGTCTCCTCCTTTAATAAAAAGTATAATCGGGCTGGGGGGGTGTGTGCTTAGAATAGTAGGTGGTCCCTTAGGATCCAATCCCAGTGTTGAAATTACATGAGCGTGTGTACGATCACATGATTTCCTGATTCTTGCAGAGGTTTGCATTGGAACTTTGTTTAAATCGTGAACATTTGTCCCTGACATAAAGGGGTTAACACAAAGCAAACACATGCATTCTGTGGCTGTATGTTAGGGACCCAGGGAGATAGGGTGACCACATATCCAAACTGCCATTCAGGGATGCCCCCCCCCCTCTGGGCCGCCTCCCCCCCCCCCCAAAAAAAATAGTGATTTTGATACCTTTTTATTTAATTTAATTATCTTAAATGATATACTTGTTTATCTTCATTTGCTATTTATGTAATAATTTATTTTAAAGGGGGGCAAAAAAACATTTAAGTACATTTAAATGAATATGAATATATATATATATATATATATATATAGTATAGACATTATGTAACATTTAGATTGAGATGCCTAATACAAATCGTTACCAGAGTTTAGGTTAATTAGGGCTTTCAGTGTGTATGTAACTATGTTTATGTTGTGTGTATATTATACACACAACATAAACATAGTTACATACACACTGAAAACCCTGAATGGGGATAGATGTCTCAGATAATTACCCGTACAAAATGTACATACAAAGTCATACTGATACATAGACAAAAAAACAAACAGGTAACATATTTTCTGTCTGTAATCCAAGACCCAGCAGAATTTTTTTTTCTATCATACGTTTGCTAACTTTGCTTCCCATTGAGTAGTCTGGCAATTTTCCATTCAATTATCTCCCCTTATACGTTTTTTAATGTGCTGTTTTTTTAGCCTATGTTGACATGTCTACTGCAGATCTTGTAAACATTTATCCAGTTTCACTGTTGCCACCACAAACAACATTTGCTATTGTATCAATCTTAAAAAAAATAATTGATTTCTAATTAACTTCTTGAAGAAGTTAATTAGGCATCAATTATTTTTTTTAAGATTGATACAATAGCAAATGTTTGTAACCGCATAGCCTCTCCTCTGGTGTAGAATACTATTCATCTGCAGACTAGCTACATAAGGCAATTCATGTTATACAGAACAAATAAAAAATGCATAAGGACCTGCACGCTCTCCTGTCCTGACTCCTGCCTGCTCCTCGTCGGCTTGGCTCCAGTCCAACTGTCAGGCACAGCAAATCACAGCAAGCAACAGCACTCTCCACCGGTCTCGACTCCATTTACTAACGTCCACGCCAGCCAGCCAAGGTCCAGTCCACGCAGCCAGCGACAATGAGACATTCATAGCATTATATAGTAGAGGCTAGAGCTAGACTAGACTGCAACCAGAGGCGGGTGGCCAGGGGGCGGGGGGATGCATATTTACAAATAAATTTCAGAACAGGATTCCGGAAGCGGCTCCCTCAATTTACTAGCCAGTTGGTCACTGGCGGCGCCTCTGGTCTGGAGTCTGGCCCCCTGGGATGATGTTGTCTCTACAGTCTAGGAGGAGTCTCACACTCTCACTACCTGCGCTGCTGGCAGCCGGCAACAAGCCGCCCTAGAGTCTTAGTGACTAGTCAGTCAGTGAGAGTGAGTCAATCCGCGTGCCTGTCAGTGCTGTCAATGTGCTGTCAGTTTCATTCAGTCAGTCCGGGACAATGAATGGAGGGACCCGGGACAGACCTTTAAAATGCGGGACTGTCCCGGGCAATACGGGACACGTGGTCACCTTACAGGGAGAATGAGACCTTGACGTGGTCCTAATCTATCATCATTTGGCCAAATGCTTTAATACCGGCCACTTTATTAGGTACACTTTGCTAGTACCGGGTTGGACCCCTTTTGCCTTCAGAACTGCTTTAATTCTTTGTGGCATAGATTCAACAAGGTGTTGGAAACATTCCTCAGATATTTTGGACCATATTGACATCAATTGGTACTTAGGGGGACCAAAGTATGCAAGAAAATATCCCCCACACCAGCCTGAACCATTGATACAAGGCAGGATAAATCCATGCTTTCATGTTGAAAAAGACAAAACAGAAAAGTGCGCCCAAATGGTGTGGTATCTTCAACAAAGAATATATTAACAACAAGGCTGAAAACGTACTCACATATTTTCAAGCACTTCAACAGTGCTAGGGGAGCAGGCTGGACAGTTGGAAGTCGGCCAGCAGAAATATGACTCTCAGGCAATTCTTGCAAATTCTTCAGCGATGGTACAGATAGTGTAGAGGTTCAATGAGGTTATGGTAGCCCAAATCAAACAATACACTTCCAATTTAGGATTCCAATCCCCAACGATAGAGATGCTCTGAATGACAAGTGTATAAAAATATAACACAAAAGTAGCAGCCGCACCACAATATCCTTTATCAAAGTATCTTTATTTCCACATTATGGGAGCCAGGAAAACAGAACAATGTTTCGGGCTATCCACCCTTAATCATGTTCATAACATATTCATCTCACTTAATCACCTTAAATACCTACAGACAGGTAAAACCACACCTTTTTTACTTCACCATTTATAAGACAAAAACTCACAGCATAGTGACCTCTTTAAGAGATAAAACAATAATAATTTTGTGAGAAGTTTTTATTTTTCATTGTCTTTTGAATTCTGTAAATAATATCTTTGCAACTACATCTGTTTAGGTTTTTTAACTTTGAAAATATAACAAAAAAGTTTTTTTTTTTTTTTTTAATTGTTTTGTATAGGTGGAAACCACTAGAGGTCACTATGCTGTGAGTTTTTGTCTTATAAATGGTGAAGTAAAAAAGGTTTGGTTTTACCTGTCTGTAGATATTTAAGGAGATGAATATGTTATGAACATGATTAAGGGTGGATAGCCTGAAACGTTGTTCTGTTTTCCTGGCTCCCATAATGTGGAAATAAAGATACTTTGATAAAGGATATTGTGGTGCGGCTGCTACTTTTGCGTTATATTACCTGGAGGATCTTTGCAGTGATCCTATTGCAGTATGCACACAGCTGAGGGTTAAAGTGCTGGATATTGAACTGTTTTTCTCCAAGTGTATAAAAATAGAAATGCTCTAATATAAAATCAATAAAAACAATTCAATGATATGTCTCACAACGCATTTCTCGGATTTACTGTTTCATCAGGTGATATACTAACTGTGTCCCTAGCTGAGACTTAAATACCCCTCTATCAACGCTCTTGTCTCTCCAAAGCGCATGCCCAGGATGGGGCCAATCAAATTTGGCCTCCAAAGTATTGGCAGATCATAAATCTGAACTAATCTAAAAAATGTTCCAAGATGCGCTTTTTAGTGCAAGAAACATGCCTGTCAACTTAAATGCAAATAAAGATGACATCACTCGAAAGACTTACAAGTTATCAACATACAAATAGACTGGCGAACCAGTCTTGAAAGCGAGGTGTCTGTATGAATTTAGCAAAATAAATGTATTGCTAAAGGTACTAACGTAGCTGGAATAGTTAATAACTCACAAGAGTTCATAGAAGCCATAATGCAGGGGTCCGCTCTGCGTATTTATACCCGTAGCCGGCAATCTGTGAGTCTGAATATAAAGTCAAAACCAGCAATACCAATGCGCTTAAAAAAGGTCTTAGCTTTTAGAAACTAGCGGTATGTTCACTCACCCACCAAAGATGAAAACGTGAAGAATCTGCAATCAATTTCGAGCTGTAGTTGAAATAAGCCGGTATCCTAAGGTAGCATACTTGCACAGACCGCGAAAGCCTTTCTTCCTGTGCTAGCTCCGTGTGGCGTACCATGTGCTCAGGACCTGGCCAATCCACTTGCTCTTGGTGACGTCACCGTCAGCTGGGGACTTGGTAGCCAATCAGATGGTACAGTCCTTCTCTTGACGATTCTCCGTGTCGAGCAACTTGTATTCAATTCACAAGGTGATATCCTCGATGACGTCACCGTCAGCTGGGGGACTCCGTGACCAATCAGATGGTGCAGTCCCGTTGTTGAAAACTTCTTCCTTTTAAAAGTTCCGTATCCGAATCTTGAAGACACTCTTTGTATAATGGGGGTTAGTGATACAATACCGCTGTTCACAGCTAGATAATAATTTAAGCGCAAGTCCTGGAGGAGGTTATTACTTGGTATCCCATAGACTTGAAAAGTTCTTGTTCTAGGCAAGAGAAGTGGACTCCCCACAATCCACAAAAATATGAAAAAAGAAGTATATCCAGAACAAGAGTTTGAAAATCAGTTGTAGCTTTATTCCTTAAAATTGTATGATGACTACATACAACAACACAGGGTTAGTGAAGACAAAAAAACTTCTGACCGGTTTCGGTCGTATTGACCGTAATCATAGAATGACACCTGTTGGGGGGTGCGCCCTTTTAAGTCTAACACTATATGTTGATTGGTTAAAAACAACAAGACTTCAAAATGTAACCCTATACATACCATAATAACATTCTGTGTAGATAGTTAACACTTGGTGAATAAACAGATATATGAAGATGAATAATACAAATAATAATTAAAATTAAAACTTAGATCTCAAATATTATAAACATATATACACACTATATATTTTTGGGATGCCAATGACTTTAGAAATTAAACAAAGCAAAAAACACATTATAAAAGACTGGACACGTTATATGGAATGACTACATCTTAAGTGTATATATATATGCATGCATACATGCATACGTACACATGTACCTATACATACATACATACAAACATACACACTTACACATACATACACATATACATACACCTGTATATGCATGCGTACAGTGTTACTATCTATCCTACACATAAGATCCATACTATATGCCTCATTAAATATTCAACCCAATTTAAATTGGGGTCATAGGGCATATATTATCCACAAACAGATCACTATCAATTAATAAATAAAAAAAAAGGGATCTGTCAGTCATAAATAACTGAACAAATTTGTGGATAAAAGATGTGTATTATCCTATGCAAAAGAGCGATAGTTGTATGAATATCAGAACCATTGGGGAAAATAAAAATGAGTATATGTAGTTTAATTTAGGTGTCCTATAACTCGCCATTTTCTAGTATCCTTTACTACAATTAGTAGAACAACTTAATTACAGTGGGGTAGAAATAATGGACGATATCCAATTATAATGGTTTATTTTTGCCAGTAGTTGATAACATCATACTCTGAGTTATAACCATTAGGCAAAAGACACTTTGTTTTAAAAATCCAATAGATTTCTTGTTTACTTAGGATGGACAACTTATCTCCACCCCTTGGTGGTGTGCCAATTTGTTCAATGGCCTGCCATTTAAAAGTTGTGACATCCTGATTATGAAACTCAATAAAATGAGTGGAAAGAGCCGAACATGTTTTTTTACTAGAGATATAAGACAGGTGTTCTTTTACACGCTTGCCTACCTCCCTAGTAGTCCTACCTGTGTATTGTCTCCTACATTGGGTGCATTCTATGATGTAAATGACAAATTTGCTCCTACAATTTATGCATCCCCTAGTTTGGAACTCCTCACCTGTTACATGGGACCTAAATGTGGGAGAAATATTGATGTGATCACAAGAGGTACATACTTTTCTTCCACATTTAAAGGTGCCATTATGTTTTAACCAAGATGAGCCAGAGGTACCTGCTGTCTGTAACATACTGGGAGCCAAAATATTCCCTATTGTCACATTTCGTTTTGGTACAAACATGCACCCTTGTTTTATTTCATCTTTCAATTGTTTGTCTCCCATAAGAATGGGTAAGTTGTTTTTGATAATACGACATACTTCATCATATTGATTGGAATATGACGTAATGAATCTCAATTGTTTTTTTGTATCACTCTGGTGTTGTTTTTGTTTTTGTTTTTGTGACTCATGTGTTTCTATTCCATCTTTAATTTCAAAGAAGGCCTTATCAATTACTTTACTAGGATAACCCCTCTTGAGCATTCTTGATTTCAGATCTCTGCTCTCTCTCTGGAAAGTATCTTCTTTCATACAATTCCTTTTTGCCCGCAGGAACTGACTTTTAGCAATTCCTTTAAAAACGTGCCGTGGATGGCAACTGTGGGCATGAAGGAGATTGTTGCCTGAGATAGGTTTCCGATAGAGGGCTGAATTGACCCTGCCTTCCTGGGTATCTCCTATAAGGGTAACATCCAGGAAATTACCAGTTTCTTTCTGCCACTCACATGTGAACTGTATTCCCACCTCATTGATGTTTAGTAGCTCAACTAATTCTTTTGCTGATTGTTGGTCCGAAGACCAGACAATAAGCAAATCATCAATGAAGCGGACGTACAAAACAATGTGATTAAATCCAGAGGTACTACCTCCATAGACATGGCACCGCTCCCACCAACCCATAAAAAGGTTGGCATATGAGGGGGCAAACTTTGCCCCCATAGCGGTGCCACGTCTCTGGAGGTAGTAGCGTCCTTGGAACATAAAAAAATTGTACGAAAGAAGATACTTTCCAGAGAGAGAGCAGAGATCTGAAATCAAGAATGCTCAAGAGGGGTTATCCTAGTAAAGTAATTGATAAGGCCTTCTTTGAAATTAAAGATGGAATAGAAACACATGAGTCACAAAAACAAAAACAAAAACAACACCAGAGTGATACAAAAAAACAATTGAGATTCATTACGTCATATTCCAATCAATATGATGAAGTATGTTGTATTATCAAAAACAACTTACCCATTCTTATGGGAGACAAACAATTGAAAGATGAAATAAAACAAGGGTGCATGTTTGTACCAAAACGAAATGTGACAATAGGGAATATTTTGGCTCCCAGTATGTTACAGACAGCAGGTACCTCTGGCTCATCTTGGTTAAAACATAATGGCACCTTTAAATGTGGAAGAAAAGTATGTACCTCTTGTGATCACATCAATATTTCTCCCACATTTAGGTCCCATGTAACAGGTGAGGAGTTCCAAACTAGGGGATGCATAAATTGTAGGAGCAAATTTGTCATTTACATCATAGAATGCACCCAATGTAGGAGACAATACACAGGTAGGACTACTAGGGAGGTAGGCAAGCGTGTAAAAGAACACCTGTCTTATATCTCTAGTAAAAAAACATGTTCGGCTCTTTCCACTCATTTTATTGAGTTTCATAATCAGGATGTCACAACTTTTAAATGGCAGGCCATTGAACAAATTGGCACACCACCAAGGGGTGGAGATAAGTTGTCCATCCTAAGTAAACAAGAAATCTATTGGATTTTTAAAACAAAGTGTCTTTTGCCTAATGGTTATAACTCAGAGTATGATGTTATCAACTACTGGCAAAAATAAACCATTATAATTGGATATCGTCCATTATTTCTACCCCACTGTAATTAAGTTGTTCTACTAATTGTAGTAAAGGATACTAGAAAATGGCGAGTTATAGGACACCTAAATTAAACTACATATACTCATTTTTATTTTCCCCAATGGTTCTGATATTCATACAACTATCGCTCTTTTGCATAGGATAATACACATCTTTTATCCACAAATTTGTTCAGTTATTTATGACTGACAGATCCCTTTTTTTTTATTTATTAATTGATAGTGATCTGTTTGTGGATAATATATGCCCTATGACCCCAATTTAAATTGGGTTGAATATTTAATGAGGCATATAGTATGGATCTTATGTGTAGGATAGATAGTAACACTGTACGCATGCATATACAGGTGTATGTATATGTGTATGTATGTGTAAGTGTGTATGTTTGTATGTATGTATGTATAGGTACATGTGTACGTATGCATGTATGCATGCATATATATACACTTAAGATGTAGTCATTCCATATAACGTGTCCAGTCTTTTATAATGTGTTTTTTGCTTTGTTTAATTTCTAAAGTCATTGGCATCCCAAAAATATATAGTGTGTATATATGTTTATAATATTTGAGATCTAAGTTTTAATTTTAATTATTATTTGTATTATTCATCTTCATATATCTGTTTATTCACCAAGTGTTAACTATCTACACAGAATGTTATTATGGTATGTATAGGGTTACATTTTGAAGTCTTGTTGTTTTTAACCAATCAACATATAGTGTTAGACTTAAAAGGGCGCACCCCCCAACAGGTGTCATTCTATGATTACGGTCAATACGACCGAAACCGGTCAGAAGTTTTTTTGTCTTCACTAACCCTGTGTTGTTGTATGTAGTCATCATACAATTTTAAGGAATAAAGCTACAACTGATTTTCAAACTCTTGTTCTGGATATACTTCTTTTTTCATATTTTTGTGGATTGTGGGGAGTCCACTTCTCTTGCCTAGAACAAGAACTTTTCAAGTCTATGGGATACCAAGTAATAACCTCCTCCAGGACTCGCGCTTAAATTATTATCTAGCTGTGAACAGCGGTATTGTATCACTAACCCCCATTATACAAAGAGTGTCTTCAAGATTCGGATACAGAACTTTTAAAAGGAAGAAGTTTTCAACAACGGGACTGCACCATCTGATTGGTCACGGAGTCCCCCAGCTGACGGTGACGTCATCGAGGATATCACCTTGTGAATTGAATACAAGTTGCTCGACACGGAGAATCGTCAAGAGAAGGACTGTACCATCTGATTGGCTACCAAGTCCCCAGCTGACGGTGACATCACCAAGAGCAAGTGGATTGGCCAGGTCCTGAGCACGTGGTACGCCACACGGAGCTAGCACAGGAAGAAAGGCTTTCGCGGTCTGTGCAAGTATGCTACCTTAGGATACCGGCTTATTTCAACTACAGCTCGAAATTGATTGCAGATTCTTCACGTTTTCATCTTTGGTGGGTGAGTGAACATACCGCTAGTTTCTAAAAGCTAAGACCTTTTTTAAGCGCATTGGTATTGCTGGTTTTGACTTTATATTCAGACTCACAGATTGCCGGCTACGGGTATAAATACGCAGAGCGGACCCCTGCATTATGGCTTCTATGAACTCTTGTGAGTTATGAACTATTCCAGCTACGTTAGTACCTTTAGCAATACATTTATTTTGCTAAATTCATACAGACATCTTGCTTTCAAGACTGGTTCGCCAGTCTATTTGTTTATTGATTTCCCCTCATTGGTGTCTTTTTATGAATAACAACTGGATAAAGGAGAAGATTTGTTAAAAGGACATTTCATTTTGGTATATTTCTCCCATGGACTGTAATTGTATTTGTTAGCACTTGCACTTACACAGAATAAGCTCTCATTATAGCTATAGAGTGTGCATGAAGTCCCTTTAATTGTGTTTGACTAATACACCATGGAAAATACATATTCATTTAAGGACATAGATGAAGATAATCTGGACTGTCTAAACCTGGAAGATGTCTTTAACTGTGATTATCCCAATGTAAAATTGGGGGATTTATTTCAGGACTATGAGTACCTAAAATTAAAAGAACAAAAATTAAAGTGGGATAAGTGGATCTTATCAAAGTATTTGGCATTAAAGATGATACCTAGAGGCCTTAGGCTAAATAAATTTCCCACATATGATGTTAAGGATGAATTGTTTATAGCTAGATGGAACCAAGCCCTCTCTGATTGTTCTCTTACACTGATATCTTTATTAATTGAATACAAGGATACATTGTTGTGTGATGTTAAAAGTAAGATTACCAATATTGAGAATGAAATGTCAAGATTTTCTAATTGTGATATTTATACCAAATTTGAACAGATTTTCAAAAACACCATAGAAGAGTCTAAAAAATTGGTTATACAGACAAAGCACACAAAATTTATTAGGGATCAAAAAGATTACTCCCTGGGTACTGTATATGTTTGGAGACGTAAACAGAGAAGTAAATCTTGGTTTAACCAAGAAGAGGGTGATAATCTAACACCTAAAAATAAGAGTAATAAAAATAGAAACAAGAGAAGGCGTTATAATAGACGCAATAATCAATCAGGAAAAGAGGGAAACTCGAATCCTACAGAAAGTGGCAAAAAGGTCACTTTTTCGGACTCTGAGAATGAATGTAGTGATGAGGATAGATTTGCATCAAGTTTTGAATATGTCTCAGGAGATGATGCGAATTCTAGTAACGAAAGAGATGAGGTCCCAGACATGCCAGCAGCAATATGTGCACCAACTACCACACAAAAAGGTATTCTTAAGGGACACTCAGATCAAGGGACTAGACCCAAAACTAATGGCACCATATGTAATCAAATCCAAACACACAAATCCACCCCTCAGGTTTTTCGCGAGGACCCCAAACAATTTCAGGGAGGGGGAAACAGGGAAGTTATAGACACAATAAAGACAAAGAAAGGACAGACAGAACAGAACAGATACACTTTGAGAGGGAAAATGCCAAAGTGAAGAAATACCAATAAATATGGTTATCAATATTTCCAACTACACATTATCCGACTTAGAAATTAGAGTACTTAATCTAGGCCTTGGTTTTGTTCCATCAAGAAAATTCAATCTTTTTCAAACCATACTTGATCTCAATAAATTAATAAGGGAATTAACATTAATTAAGTTCTTTAAGACTAACAATGAGTCCAATGTTGATAATTTGGTTCTTCCTCAGGAACAAATTGCATTAAACCCACAACTCTCTTTTGCTGATACTTGCACTCTTATTGATCTAGAAGATCTAAGTAGCATTAATCAAAGGGATGAGGCCTTACAAGTTAGCAAGGTTAGATCTAAAATGAAGAACAAATCAACTTTCTACCCAACTAAAACTAGAGGTAAAATACTAGAAGTTTTCCATGAAAGAGTGGTGGATTACTTAACAGATTTATCTAACTCTGTAGATAAGAATGCTTCCAACCTGACCATAAAAGAGAGAGAAGCATTGTTAAAACTACAAAATAACAAAGATATTGTGATCAGGCAGTCAGATAAAGGCGGGAGTGTGGTTGTAATGAATCAATCACACTATGTGGCAGAGGCCATAAGGCAGCTTAATGATAGTGACACTTACATGGTCTTGTCTAATAATCCTACCAAACAGTACACCAGAGAATTGTCTCTTCTTTTGGACGAGGTGGTGGAGGAGGGTCTCATGGATCAGGACACAGCCAACTTTTGTCTGGTTACTGATCCTGTGACACCCATCTTCCACCACCTCCCAAAGGTACATAAGAGTCTTACTAATATCAAGGGGAGACCCATAGTGGCAGGCATTGGCTCTCTTTTAGAGCCATTATCCAAATGGGTTGATGACTTATTGCAACCCATGGTGACCCTATTACCTAGTTACATTAGAGATACATCACATGCCTTACAGAGGTTGGAGCCAGTGGTTTGGAGGGAGGAGTACAGTTGGTTGACAATTGATGTCGTATCACTGTACTCCTCGATTCCCTATACACAAGGTCTCCAAGCTATTGAATTTTTTTTGAATCTTTTCTCTGATTTATCATTTGAATCCAAAGGTTTGGTTGTCAGGATTGTGAAATTTTTATTGGAACACAATTTTTTTATGTTCCAAGGACGCTACTACCTCCAGAGACGTGGCACCGCTATGGGGGCAAAGTTTGCCCCCTCATATGCCAACCTTTTTATGGGTTGGTGGGAGCGGTGCCATGTCTATGGAGGTAGTACCTCTGGATTTAATCACATTGTTTTGTACGTCCGCTTCATTGATGATTTGCTTATTGTCTGGTCTTCGGACCAACAATCAGCAAAAGAATTTGTTGAGCTACTAAACATCAATGAGGTGGGAATACAGTTCACATGTGAGTGGCAGAAAGAAACTGTTAATTTCCTGGATGTTACCCTTATAGGAGATACCCAGGAAGGCAGGGTCAATTCAGCCCTCTATCGGAAACCTATCTCAGGCAACAATCTCCTTCATGCCCGCAGTTGCCATCCACGGCACGTTTTTAAAGGAATTGCTAAAAGTCAGTTCCTGCGGGCAAAAAGGAATTGTACGAAAGAAGATACTTTCCAGAGAGAGAGCAGAGATCTGAAATCAAGAATGCTCAAGAGGGGTTATCCTAGTAAAGTAATTGATAAGGCCTTCTTTGAAATTAAAGATGGAATAGAAACACATGAGTCACAAAAACAAAAACAAAAACAACACCAGAGTGATACAAAAAAACAATTGAGATTCATTACGTCATATTCCAATCAATATGATGAAGTATGTCGTATTATCAAAAACAACTTACCCATTCTTATGGGAGACAAACAATTGAAAGATGAAATAAAACAAGGGTGCATGTTTGTACCAAAACGAAATGTGACAATAGGGAATATTTTGGCTCCCAGTATGTTACAGACAGCAGGTACCTCTGGCTCATCTTGGTTAAAACATAATGGCACCTTTAAATGTGGAAGAAAAGTATGTACCTCTTGTGATCACATCAATATTTCTCCCACATTTAGGTCCCATGTAACAGGTGAGGAGTTCCAAACTAGGGGATGCATAAATTGTAGGAGCAAATTTGTCATTTACATCATAGAATGCACCCAATGTAGGAGACAATACACAGGTAGGACTACTAGGGAGGTAGGCAAGCGTGTAAAAGAACACCTGTCTTATATCTCTAGTAAAAAAACATGTTCGGCTCTTTCCACTCATTTTATTGAGTTTCATAATCAGGATGTCACAACTTTTAAATGGCAGGCCATTGAACAAATTGGCACACCACCAAGGGGTGGAGATAAGTTGTCCATCCTAAGTAAACAAGAAATCTATTGGATTTTTAAAACAAAGTGTCTTTTGCCTAATGGTTATAACTCAGAGTATGATGTTATCAACTACTGGCAAAAATAAACCATTATAATTGGATATCGTCCATTATTTCTACCCCACTGTAATTAAGTTGTTCTACTAATTGTAGTAAAGGATACTAGAAAATGGCGAGTTATAGGACACCTAAATTAAACTACATATACTCATTTTTATTTTCCCCAATGGTTCTGATATTCATACAACTATCGCTCTTTTGCATAGGATAATACACATCTTTTATCCACAAATTTGTTCAGTTATTTATGACTGACAGATCCCTTTTTTTTTATTTATTAATTGATAGTGATCTGTTTGTGGATAATATATGCCCTATGACCCCAATTTAAATTGGGTTGAATATTTAATGAGGCATATAGTATGGATCTTATGTGTAGGATAGATAGTAACACTGTACGCATGCATATACAGGTGTATGTATATGTGTATGTATGTGTAAGTGTGTATGTTTGTATGTATGTATGTATAGGTACATGTGTACGTATGCATGTATGCATGCATATATATATACACTTAAGATGTAGTCATTCCATATAACGTGTCCAGTCTTTTATAATGTGTTTTTTGCTTTGTTTAATTTCTAAAGTCATTGGCATCCCAAAAATATATAGTGTGTATATATGTTTATAATATTTGAGATCTAAGTTTTAATTTTAATTATTATTTGTATTATTCATCTTCATATATCTGTTTATTCACCAAGTGTTAACTATCTACACAGAATGTTATTATGGTATGTATAGGGTTAAATTTTGAAGTCTTGTTGTTTTTAACCAATCAACATATAGTGTTAGACTTAAAAGGGCGCACCCCCCAACAGGTGTCATTCTATGATTACGGTCAATACGACCGAAACCGGTCAGAAGTTTTTTTGTCTTCACTAACCCTGTGTTGTTGTATGTAGTCATCATACAATTTTAAGGAATAAAGCTACAACTGATTTTCAAACTCTTGTTCTGGATATACTTCTTTTTTCAAGTTATCAACATAACAACATGAAATAGTACAAATGTATATATAATATCTGGAAACTCCAACACTATTGATGGCGAACAATGCTTCCGTATCATGTCACATGGATGCTACCTGTGGTGAGGGGGACGCTGAGGCTGTAAGCAGCAGTGGAAAGATGTTCAAAATCCCAGGGAAAAGGTAATTAGCACAGGCCTGTTAATTGCCCCTAAACCTCAGATACACGTCTGTATTGCTAGCTAAACAGAAAATATATGTTATATTATAACTTTGAAATTCATTGAAAATACAACTTGTTTAATATTAAATATGAACACATACATTTGGGAGATTGTCTAATTGTCTAATATTAGATGGGTATTTGCTAAACTTGATAGGTGGCTATTTTAGTCGGTCTAGAATGTTTAACTGTGTCAGAATAATAACCTCTGTCTCTCTCTTTATTTTTCAGACATATAATAACAAGATATCCTATGAATATGGGTCATAAACAAAATTCATGCATTCAAAATTTATTAGAAATATGAAATATGCTGTGGTTTTATATGAATAAAAGGAAATAACTAAATGCTATTTTTAAATGGATTTTAAGATAATAGCAGTATAAATTGCTTATTCATATGATTATTAAAAATATGCTTATGTCTGGTATTGAAATGGTCAGAGAAAATAGCACTATATGGTCCTATGAATATTAAACACATAGTTTATTAATATCAAATTATAGTGTACATATTAAAAATATACAAGGATTGGATGATTTAACTGTAGCAGTATTGAATATGAAACTGTTTGTTTTTGTCATGTTGCCCACGGTGTTGTGATGCGAGAATTAAAGCCAAAAGATTTGACTGTTAACAAAGATGCGTTTCCCTAGTAACCATGCATTCCCAGTGAACCAATGGAGGGAAAAGCTTTCGTTAAGGGCCTAACCAATTCACCAATGATGGGACAGAATTAAAAGGGGTGGGGTTATTTCACATGAATTTAACCCCAAGCATGGAGATAGTCTTTGCTGCTAACTTGTGATTGATAATTGCTGCCTGGAATACGGTTACTATCAATGAAATTGGGCTACCCTTTCCTATCCACATTCCAAAATACTTCTTTTGTTCTTCTGAGGGGAATTGCACTTGTTGATAATTCTGGAAGCTGAAATATTAATTGGTTATCTTGTAAAGTATAAGAGGTTGCTAAATATAGGTAATATTTAAAACAAATATATTCATAGTTGCTGCAGTAAAGAGGTTTAAAAGAGCATTTTGTATTTTTAGTTTGTATTCATAGTCCTGTATAGTGTTAAACTAATCATTAGTGCTAAGGAATTTATTTTTGCAAATATATATATGTATATTAGAATTTACTTTATTGCTACTAAATAATTTATTTTGTCTCAGATAACTTAGCATAGTATCTGACTGTTTACATTAAGAATATATATACTTCTGGTGTTCTAATTAGAATAGTATTAGAATCATTTGTGGGTTCAATAACTTAATTGTACCAGTCTGAATGTTAGTGGCTCAGATCTTGGTATTTCATTGTGATATTTTATTGAAATTAAATTGTGGATAAGGTTAATAAATAAGGTAATTTTTATGATCTTTGCATAGCATATTATAACAGTTTAAACGTGTATAGTTTTATTCATCTCTGGTTTTCTATAAATATAATTCAATGTGTCTATAAATTTTAACTAATACAAAGAACTTAGGAATTTATATTAATTTTATTTTAAAGGATTATTATTAAATATATTGTATTATAACCCGGCCATATACTGATATATTAATGATGATTGTAGTGTCCCAAAACTCCTCTCCTACTATATACTTTTCTAATTGTTAAAGGCAGCCATATCAACATTTTCATTAAGACCAAAAGGAGTTAATGTTCATAACTTCCTGTCAGTATATGACCGGGTTATATAAAAATTTATAGACACATTGAAATATATTTGTATAAAACCAGATATGAATCAAAACTATACACGTTTAAACTGTTATAATATGCTGTGCAACGATCCTAAAAGTTACCTTATTTATTAACCTTATTCGCAATTGAATTTCATTTAAATACCAGAATTAGATACCAAGATGTGAGCCACTAACATTCAGACTAATCCAACTAAGCTATTTAACCCACAAATGGTTTTTATACAACTCTAATTAAAATACCAGAAGTTATATATATTCTAAATGTAAACAGCCAGTTTATATGCTAATTTCTCTAAGATGAAATGAACTCTTTAGCATCAATGAGGCAAATTCAAAAATGTATGTGTATATATATATATATATATATATATATATATATGGCAAATAACTTAATATACACCAGAGAGATTTACTTACAATAATAGGCCTGGCTAAGAAATATATAGCACAAAGGATATTTATCTAACAAATAAATAAATTACTTAGTATACAAGAGTGACTAATTAAGACTACACAGGACTGTGAATATGAGTCTAAAATACAAATACAGGTGGCCCTCGTTTTACAACGGTTCAATTTACACCGTTTCAGAATAACAACCTTTTTTTCCAGTCATGTGACTGCTATTGAAAAGCATTGAGAAGCAGTGCATTTATTAAAATAGCCAGTAGGCGGAGCTGTCCGCTTGTGTTGTAGCAAAGCCAAGCAAGCTGAAATTAATCAGTTTAACCAGATCTGAGCAATCGAACAGATTTTAAAGGAACAAGATGTTGCTGTCTATAAATCAGTCCAGATTGGAATGCATAGAAAGAACTGTTTGCATAAAAATGCAAGTGAAGTCTGTGTTGTGTGATTATTTTATTAGGTTTATAATGCTGTTTAGCAAATGTTTTTGTTCATTTAACTTAGTTTAATGATATATTCTGTGTTGTGTGATTATTTTATTAGGTTTATAATGCTGTCTAGCATTTAAAGTCTTCATTTCAAAGCTTTAAAAATAATGTATTAGGGGTTACTTATGACAATTTTGAGAGGGGCCTGGAACCTATCTCCCTCACATCCCATTGACTTGCATTATAAACTGGGTTTCAATTTACAACGGTTTCGATTTACAACCATTCCTTCTGGAACCTAACCCCGGCGTAAAGTGAGGGCTACCTGTATGCTCTTCTAAATCCATCAGTTGTAATTTAATTGCAGCAACAATGAGTATATTTGTTTTAAATATTACCTATATTTAGCAACCTCTTATACTTTACCAGGTAACAAATGAATATTCCAGCTTCCAGAATTTCTTAATAGGTCCAATTCACCTCCGAAAACAAAAGAAGTATTTTGTGGATAAGAAAAGGTAGCCCAATTTCGCCTATAGTGACCGTGTTCCAGGCAGCAATTATCAGTCACCAGTTAGCAGAAAAGACCCCCCAGACTATCTCCATGCATGGGGTTAAATCATGTGATATAACCCCACCCCTTTTTATTCTGTTCCATCATTGGTGAATTGGATATGCCCTTAACCAAAGCTTGTCCGATTGAGTACAATTGGGTTTATTGACACCTCCCTGCTGGCGGCCAATTGGCCACAAGTCTGAAGGGGGCAGCGTTGCACCAGCAGCTCTTGTGAGCTGCTGGTGCAATGCTGAATACGGAGAGCGTATTGCTCTCTGCATTCAGCGAGGTCTTGCGGACCTGATCCGCACTTTCGGATCAGGTCCGCAAGACCTTTGATACATAGGCCTCATAGTCTTAATTGAGGTTTCAATGAACAAAAGCAGCTAATTTAAATACATAAATAAACTTAAAAGATAAATAGACCATACATTTATAACCTTTCAAAGTCACAGTTTATATACTTAGGGCCAGATTACAAGTGGAGCTCTAACTATCGCTTTCATGAAAGCGATATTTGCGCTTCACTGTGCAATACCAGTGTACGCTAATCAGAGACAGCATCAGAACCTAAGTGCAGCAAAGAGTATAAGTAGCACAGCGAAGGCAGTAAATATAAATATATATGAGTATATACATATATATTTATGCGTTAATATGTGTATAAAAGCATATAAATAATACAATCATACAATAGTGGATGTCTCCACCGGTACAACTAAAACAAGCCAGCTAAATATACCTTGTACAGTCGATCTCATGCAATCCGTCTGAATGAACTCTTCATGAATGATAATGTCAATACATAACCCTAGGTGAGTGATTCACAATGGTGTAATCATAGTCAAGATGCCATATCAGGTAAAACCACACTGCTTCAAAGAGAAAAGGAGTACTCAACCCCCGACTGTCAGCAAGCGAATGTGCGGATATGCAAGTAGCAAGGAAAACGGTACTCACTCTCTCTGAATCTCTTCACTGCTTACTTGTCGTCCCATCGCTGACCGCTTGCAGCCACTCACTCAGGCCTAGATTTGGAGTTCAGCGGTAAAAGGTCTGTTAACGCTCCGCGGGCTTTTTTCTGGCCGCACCATAAAATTAACTCTGGTATCGAGAGTTCAAACAAATGCTGCGTTAGGCTCCAAAAAAGGAGCGTAGAGCATTTTTACCGCAAATGCAACTCTCGATACCAGAGTTGCTTACGGACGCGGCCGGCCTCAAAAACGTGCTCGTGCACGATTCTCCCATAGGAAACAATGGGGCTGTTTGAGCTGTAAAAAAACCTAACACCTGCAAAAAAGCAGCGTTCAGCTCCTAACGCAGCCCCATTGTTTCCTATGGGGAAACACTTCCTACGTCTGCACCTAACACTCTAACATGTACCCCGAGTCTAAACACCCCTAACCTTACACTTATTAACCCCTAATCTGCCGCCCCCGCTATCGCTGACCCCTGCATATTTTTTTTAACCCCTAATCTGCCGCTCCGTAAACCGCCGCAACCTACGTTATCCCTATGTACCCCTAATCTGCTACCCCTAACACCGCCGACCCCTATATTATATTTATTAACCCCTAACCTGCCCCCCACAACGTCGCCGACACCTGCCTACACTTATTAACCCCTAATCTGCCGAGCGGACCTGAGCGCTACTATAATAAAGTTATTAACCCCTAATCCGCCTCACTAACCCTATCATAAATAGTATTAACCCCTAATCTGCCCTCCCTAACATCGCCGACACCTAACTTCAATTATTAACCCCTAATCTTCCGATCGGAGCTCACCGCTATTCTAATAAATGGATTAACCCCTAAAGCTAAGTCTAACCCTAACACTAACACCCCCCTAAGTTAAATATAATATTTATCTAACGAAATAAATTAACTCTTATTAAATAACTTATTCCTATTTAAAGCTAAATACTTACCTGTAAAATAAATCCTAATATAGCTACAATATAAATTATAATTATATTATAGCTATTTTAGGATTAATATTTATTTTACAGGCAACTTTGTAATTATTTTAACCAGGTACAATAGCTATTAAATAGTTAAGAACTATTTAATAGTTACCTAGTTAAAATAATAACAAATTTACCTGTAAAATAAATCCTAACCTAAGTTATAATTAAACCTAACACTACCCTATCAATAAAATAATTAAATAAACTACCTACAATTACCTACAATTAACCTAACACTACACTATCAATAAATTAATTAAACACAATTCCTACAAATAAATACAATTAAATAAACTAGCTAAAGTACAAAAAATAAAAAAGAACTAAGTTACAGAAAATAAAAAAATATTTACAAACATAAGAAAAATATTACAACAATTTTAAACTAATTACACCTACTCTAAGCCCCCTAATAAAATAACAAAGCCCCCCAAAATAAAAAATTCCCTACCCTATTCTAAATTAAAAAAGTTACAAGCTCTTTTACCTTACCAGCCCTGAACAGGGCCCTTTGCGGGGCATGCCCCAAGAATTTCAGCTCTTTTGCCTGTAAAAAAAAACATACAATACCCCCCCCCCAACATTACAACCCACCACCCACATACCCCTAATCTAACCCAAACCCCCCTTAAATAAACCTAACACTAATCCCCTGAAGATCTTCCTACCTTGTCTTCACCATCCAGGTATCACCGATCCGTCCTGGCTCCAAGATCTTCATCCAACCCAAGCGGGGGTTGGCGATCCATAATCCGGTCCAGAAGAGGCTCCAAAGTCTTCCTCCTATCCGGCAAGAAGAGGACATCCGGACCGGCAAACATCTTCTCCAAGCGGCATCTTCGATCTTCTTCCATCCGGAGCGAAGCGGCAGGATCCTGAAGACCTCCAGCGCGGAACATCCATCCGGACCGACGACTGAACGACGAATGACTGTTCCTTTAAGGGACGTCATCCAAGATGGCGTCCCTCGAATTCCGATTGGCTGATAGGATTCTATCAGCCAATCGGAATTAAGGTAGGAATTTTCTGATTGGCTGATGGAATCAGCCAATCAGAATCTAGTTCAATCCGATTGGCCGATCCAATCAGCCAATCAGATTGAGCTCGCATTCTATTGGCTGATCGGAACAGCCAATAGAATGCGAGCTCAATCTGATTGGCTGATTGGATCAGCCAATCGGATTGAACTTGATTCTGATTGGCTGATTCCATCAGCCAATCAGAAAATTCCTACCTTAATTCCGATTGGCTGATAGAATCCTATCAGCCAATCGGAATTCGAGGGACGCCATCTTGGATGACGTCCCTTAAAGGAACAGTCATTCGTCGTTCAGTCGTCGGTCCGGATGGATGTTCCGGGCTGGAGGTCTTCAGGATCCTGCCGCTTCGCTCCGGATGGAAGAAGATCGAAGATGCCGCTTGGAGAAGATGTTTGCCGGTCCGGATGTCCTCTTCTTGCCGGATAGGAGGAAGACTTTGGAGCCTCTTCTGGACCGGATTATGGATCGCCAACCCCCGCTTGGGTTGGATGAAGATCTTGGAGCCAGGACGGATCGGTGATACCTGGATGGTGAAGACAAGGTAGGAAGATCTTCAGGGGATTAGTGTTAGGTTTATTTAAGGGGGGTTTGGGTTAGATTAGGGGTATGTGGGTGGTGGGTTGTAATGTTGGGGGGGGGGGGGGTATTGTATGTTTTTTTTTACAGGCAAAAGAGCTGAAATTCTTGGGGCATGCCCCGCAAAGGGCCCTGTTCAGGGCTGGTAAGGTAAAAGAGCTTGTAACTTTTTTAATTTAGAATAGGGTAGGGAATTTTTTCATTTTGGGGGGCTTTGTTATTTTATTAGGGGGCTTAGAGTAGGTGTAATTAGTTTAAAATTGTTGTAATATTTTTCTTATGTTTGTAAATATTTTTTTATTTTCTGTAACTTAGTTCTTTTTTATTTTTTGTACTTTAGCTAGTTTATTTAATTGTATTTATTTGTAGGAATTGTGTTTAATTAATTTATTGATAGTGTAGTGTTAGGTTAATTGTAGGTAATTGTAGGTAGTTTATTTAATTATTTTATTGATAGGGTAGTGTTAGGTTTAATTATAACTTAGGTTAGGATTTATTTTACAGGTAAATTTGTTATTATTTTAACTAGGTAACTATTAAATAGTTCTTAACTATTTAATAGCTATTGTACCTGGTTAAAATAATTACAAAGTTGCCTGTAAAATAAATATTAATCCTAAAATAGCTATAATATAATTATAATTTATATTGTAGCTATATTAGGATTTATTTTACAGGTAAGTATTTAGCTTTAAATAGGAATAAGTTATTTAATAAGAGTTAATTTATTTCGTTAGATGTAAATTATATTTAACTTAGGGGGGTGTTAGTGTTAGGGTTAGACTTAGCTTTAGGGGTTAATCCATTTATTAGAATAGCGGTGAGCTCCGGTCGGCAGATTAGGGGTTAATAATTGAAGTTAGGTGTCGGCGATGTTAGGGAGGGCAGATTAGGGGTTAATACTATTTATGATATGGTTAGTGAGGCGGGTTAGGGGTTAATAACTTTATTATAGTAGCGCTCAGGTCCGCTCGGCAGATTAGGAGTTAATAAGTGTAGGCAGGTGTCGGCGACGTTGTGGGGGGCAGATTAGGGGTTAATAAATATAATATAGGGGTCGGCGGTGTTAGGGGTAGCAGATTAGGGGTACATAGGGATAACGTAGGTGGCGGCGCTTTGCGGTCGGAAGATTAGGGGTTAATTATTTTAAGTAGCTGGCGGCGACGTTGTGGGGGGCAGGTTAGGGGTTAATAAATATAATACAGGGGTCGGCGGGGTTAGGGGCAGCAGATTAGGGGTACATAAATATAACGTAGGTGGCGGTCGGCAGATTAGGGGTTAAAAATTTTAATCGAGTGTCGGCGATGTGGGGGGGCCTCGGTTTAGGGGTACATAGGTAGTTTATGGGTGTTAGTGTACTTTAGGGTACAGTAGTTAAGAGCTTTATAAACCGGCGTTAGCCAGAAAGCTCTTAACTCCTGCTATTTTCAGGCGGCTGGAATTTTGTCGTTAGAGCTCTAACGCTCACTTCAGAAACGACTCTAAATACCAGCGTTAGAAAGATCCCATTGAAAAGATAGGCTACGCAAATGGCGTAGGGGGATCTGCGGTATGGAAAAGTCGCGGCTGAAAAGTGAGCGTTAGACCCTTTAATCACTGACTCCAAATACCAGCGGGCGGCCAAAACCAGCGTTAGGAGCCTCTAACGCTGGTTTTGACGGCTACCGCCGAACTCCAAATCTAGGCCTCAGTGTGCCATCCTCTGTGTATAGACACTAGCACGCCGTTTCAAATCTTGGCTGGCACAGAAAGCAATCTCCATCGCCTATTAACAAGAAAAATCCAAACGAAACAGGCAAGCTCAAAATCCAAAAAGTTTTACTATGTAAAATGACAGTATAAAAACAAAAGAGAAAAGGCACTTATGCAATTAAAAATGTGATAAGACTGCAGGCGGGTTGTTTGTTTACAGTTTTATGACATTTTTAGGTGCATAAGTGCCTTTTTTCTTTTGTTTTTATGCTGTCATTTTACGCATCAAAACTTTTTGGATTTTGAGCTTGCCTGTTTCGTTTGGATTTTTCTATAAAAGCATATATGGTGCTCTGACAAAATGCCAACGGACATTTGGCCGACAGCATTCTGTCCGACGGACATTTGGCCGACAGACAGAATGCCAAAGCATGTTCTGAGTTCGGTCGAGGGCAGATACGCTCCGGAGTGCTCTGTTCTAATCAGAGCCTCGGGCGCCGCAACCGTCTCTGGGGACCTAACCATGGGTCACAGCCCGCACATCTTGTAATTCTCTGTCTGTGAAATTATCTATCTAACTATTGAATCTATCTATTTATATATCTATCTATTGAATCTATCTATCGAATGTATCTATCTATTGCATCTATTTATTTGTCTAGCTATCTAATCTATCTACCTATCTCGTGGCCGGAGTGTTATCTGACAGCCACTTGTGTGTCGGACTATTATCCGTCGGCCAAATGTCCATCTGCCAAATGTCTGTTGGCCAAATGTCCGTCGGCTAACAGTCCAGCCACAAGCATATACATATATATATATTTACTGGGAACACACAGTTTTCATAGACTGCAATTTGTTTTTTCTAACACCCCCCTCCCGCCAACTTTACCCCCCCCCAATACTGCCTAGTGCAGTTATTTTAGAAAAAAAATAAAGATACTGCTATCTTTATTTTGAAATAAAATATACACCACTGTATTTTGGGGGCATTTGGGGCACATTTATAAAATATAGATTGGATCTCTGGTTAATTTTATAAGCACTACTTGCTACTACGAGCTCACAGTACCAATAATCAGCCACCTGTAATGGCTGATTAATTATTGTGCACCCGCAAACGGGCAAATTTGCCTGTTTGCGGGCACGCAATAATTTAGCGCTCCACTTGTAATCTAGCCCTTCTTGTTTTTGGCATAGGAGTACAGCAGTAGCTATGCATAAGAACGTATATAAACACAAAACATATGTTTACATCATTCAGTTATGGTAAAGACATGAAAACTGGAAAATATTGTTTTATTATATACAAACAAATGTCAGATGTTTAGTATGAATTATAAACTACTTAATGGGAACGTTAAACACATGTAAGATCTGTTTATATTTTGATATTGTATTTTTCCTGTTAAAATGTAGCAGTAACCGTAATATTTAACATGCAAACATTTAAAAAATAAAAACATCAAAGTTTTCTAATATACATTAATTAAATATTCTGAGCTCTTATTTTATAAATTTATTTGTTAATATAATGCTTTTCCCACTGCCTTCCAACGCTACTGGTGTTTTCACAAACCAGCCCTGGCATACATACATATGTCTGGCTTTCTCCTAGGCAACAAGCAAGCATGGTCACGTGACTCATAAGAGATATTCCAGTGCTCTCTCATTGGAGGTGAAAATTATTTTTTTATATAAAAAACTTTTTTAATTACCACAACATCAATTTTTTGTACAAAAGCCTTTACATAACAAAACAATTAAAAACAAAAAAAAAAGAATAAAAAACAGAGGCGCCACCATGGCCTAATATCGCCAGTACAGGTAAAATGAGCAGCAATATGAGAATGTGAATACATTCTCACATGCTCATTTTACCTGTACTGGCGATATTAGGCCATGGTGGCGCCTCTGTTTTTTATTCTTTTTTAGATTCCATACTACAGGAGAGCCTTTGACAGAGTGCAGCCTCAAACATCTGGAAATTGTCATTACCCTGGACTCATAGACTTTCACATTATCATTATTTGGTTTTGAATTGATTTTATTATTTTTTCCAATCTATGTTTATATTCTAGTAATATATATATATTCTTATATATATATATAGTTTTTTACTATTATTATTTTCAGCATTGTGGTTACTTACTTATGTCCACATTTTAGATTTTTTAGGGTTTTATTTATAGTTTTATAATTGTTGCTATTATCATATTTCTAGATTTAGGCCTGTTTTTTTGTCGAGACATTACAAGCACTACCATATCACCTATTATATTGGAACTGAGGAAGCGCCCCCTAAGGGCGTGGTGTGTCCACTGAGTACACACCACTCTCTCCATACATACTACAATTAAAAACAATACATGCTTAGACATTCATAAACACCTTTTCCAAATCATAGCATTCAATATCCTGGTATTGTATTGTATCTTAACATGAATACAGTATCCTATTATATAAAAGGCCAAGTGTGTTTGTCCGAAGCTGTCATGAGCAGTAGAGACAGCATGAGGACAAACACACCTGGCCTTACCTGACATGCTGTGCTGTTTGCGGCAAAAGTGGGCGTGAGTGGGCATGGTTGGGCATGACTGGGGCGTGGCCGGGCGCGGTCGGCGCGACAGAGAGGGGAGAGAAATAGAAAGAGAGGGGGAGTGACAAAAAGAGATAGGAAAGAGCTAAAGAGAGGGGGAAGAGCAGAAGAGAGGGGGGAGAGAGACCAAAAGAGAGGGCAGAGAGACAGAGCAAAAGAGAGGGGAGAGAGACAGAGCAAAAGAGATGGGGGAGAGAGAGCAAAAGAGAGGGGAGAGAGAGAGCAAAAGAGAGGGGAGAGAGAGAGCAAAAAAAAGAAGAGAAAGACAGAGCAAAAGAGAGGGGGAGATAGAGCGCAAAAGAGTGGGGAGCGAGAGAGCGCAAAAGAGAGGGAGAGAGTGCAAAAGAGAGGGGGAGAGAGAGCGAGCGCAAAAGAGGGGGAGAGAGAGAGCGCAAAAGAGAGGGGGAGAGAGAGCGCAAAAGAGAGGGGGGAGAGAGAGAGAGCACAAAAGAGAGGGGGAGAGAGTGCAAAAGAGAGAGGGAGAGAGAGCGCAAAAGAGAAGGGGAGAGAGAGAGCGCAAAAGAAAGATGGGAGCTAGCGCAAAAGAGAGGGGAAGAGAATGAGCACAAAAGAGAGGGGGAAAGAGCGCAAAAGAGACAGTTAAAGAGCACCAAAGAGAGGTGGAGAGAGAGCGCAAAAGAGAGGGGGAGAGAGTGCAAAAGAGAAGGGGAGAGAGAGCGTGCAAAAGAGGGGGAGAGACAGAGCAAAAGAGAGGGGGGAATGAGAGAGAGCACAAAAGAGAGGGGGAGAGAAAGAGAGCAAAAGAGAAGGGAGAGAGAGCGCAAAAGAGAGGAGAGAGAGCACAAAAGAAAGAGGGGAGAGAGAGAGCGCATAAGAGAGGGGGAGAGAGAGAACGCAAAAGAAAGAGGGGAGAGAGAGCATAAAAGAGAGGGGGAGAGAGAGAGCGCAAAAGAGGGGGAGAGAGAGAGAGCGCAAAAGAGAGGGGGAGAGAGAGCACGCAAAAGAGGTGTAGAGAGAGAGCGCAAAAGAGAGGGGGAGAGAGAGCGCGCAAAAGAGGTGGAGAGAGAGAGCGCAAAAGAGAGGGGGGAGAGAGAGAGCGCAAAAGAGAGGGGGAGAGAGAGCACGCAAAAGAGGTGGAGAGAGCGCAAAAGAGAGGGGAAGAGAGAGAGCGCAAAAGAGAGGGGGAGAGAGAGAGAGCACAAAAGAGAGGGGGAGAGAGAGCGCAAAAGAAAGATGGGAGAGAGAGAGCGCAAAAGAGAGAGGAAGAGAGAGAGCACAAAAGAGAGGGGGAAAGAGTGCAAAATAGAGGGTTAAAGAGCGCCAAAGAGAGGTGGAGAGAGAGAGCGCAAAAGAGAGGGGGAGAGAGAGCGCAAAAGAGAGGGGGAGAGAGAGCGTGCAAAAGAGGGGGGAGAGAGTGCAAAAGAGAGGGGGAATGAGAGAGAGCGCAAAAGAGAGGGGGAGAGAGCGCAAAAGAGGGGGAGAGAGCACAAAAGAGAGGGGGAGAGAGCACAAAAGAGAAGGGGAGAGAGCGCAAAAGAGAGAAGGGGAGAGAGAGCGCAAAAGAGAGGGGAGAGAGAGCGCAAAAGAGAGGGGGAGAGAGAGCACAAAAGAGAGGGGAGAGAGAGCGCAAAAGAGAGGGGGGAGAGAGAGCACAAAAGAAAAAGAGAGAGCGCATAAGAGAGGGGGAGAGAGAGAACGCAAAAGAAAGAGGGGAGAGAGAGCGCAAAAGAGAGGGGGAGAGAGAGAGCGCAAAAGAGGGGGAGAGAGAGAGTGCAAAAGAGAGGGGGAGATAGAGAGCACAAAAGAGAGGGGGGAGAGAGTGCAAAAGAGAGGGGGAGAGAGAGAGCGCAAAAGAGAGGGGGAGAGAGACAGAGCAGAAGAGAGGGGGGAGAGAGAGAGTGCAAAAGAGAGGGGGAGAGAGACAGAGAAAAAGAGAGGGGGGAGAGAGAGAGTGCAAAAGAGAGGGGGAGAGAGAGCACGCAAAAGAGGTGGAGAGAGAGCGCAAAAGAGAGGGGGAGAGAGAGAGCGCAAAAGAAAGGGGGGAGAGAGAGCGCGCAAAAGAGGGGGTGGAGAGAGAGAGCGCAAAAGAGAGGGGGAGAGAGAGAGCGCAAAAGAGAGGGGGAAAGAGACAGAGCAAAAGAGAGAGGGGGAGAGAGAGAGAGCGCGCAAAATAGAGGGGGAGAGAGAGCACGCAAAAGAGGGGGAGACAGCGCAAAAGAGAGGGGGAGAGAGCGCGAAAGAGAGGGGGAGAGAGAGCGCGCAAAAGAGGGGGTGGAGAGAGAGCGCAAAAGAGAGAGAGAATGCAAAAGAGAGGTGGGAGAGAGCATAAAAGAGAGGGGGGAGAGAAAGCAAAAGAGGGGGGAGAGGGAGCAAAAGAGAGGGGGGAGAGAGAGAGCAAAAGAGAGGTGGAGCGAGAGAGAGCACAAAAGAGAGGGGGAGAGAGCGCAAAAGAGAGGGAGAGAGAGCGCAAAAGAGAGGGGAAGAGAGAGCAAAAGAGAGGGGGAGAGAGCACAAAAGAGAGGGGGAGAGAGAGAGCAAGGGGTGGGACCACTGTACTGCAAAAAATGGCCCGTGTGAACGGGCTTTAGGACTAGTATTTCATATTTCTAATACATTTTGAAAGCATGCATTTTGTTTATGACCCACATTAATAGGACATCTGACACAGTTAAACATTCTAGACCGACTAAAATAGCCACCTATCAAGTTTAGCAAATACCCATCTAATATTAGACAATCTCCCAGATTTTATGCGTTCATATTTAATATTATACAAGTTGTATTTTCAATGAATTTCAAAGTTACAATATAACATATATTTTCTGTTTAGCTAGCAATACAGATGTGTATCTGAGGTTCAGGGGCAATTAACAGGCCTGTGCTAATTACCATTTCCCTGGGATTTTGAGCATCTTTCCACTGCTGATTACAGACTCAGCGTCCCCCTCACCACAGGTAACATCCTGATCTAGGTACCATATTTATCTTTGTTTGAAAAGATCTAATCTCATTAAGTGGTGAGGTAAAGAATGTTTTGAAGTTTGTACTTTTAGCTAGGGAGCAAATGTTCTCTTTTGAAGTTTTTGGGACATCTTGTCTGCATTGAGCTCTGAGATGTGTATTCAAATTACATGGGTTTTAAGTCAATTCCTGACATCAGAATTTTAACCTTATAGTAATATCTGATAAAAACATGGCTTCATATATAAACAGTAAAGATAAAAAGAGGGCGCCTCATAGCGTGATACAATTTCTTGCAAGTGGATATAAGCTGAAAAATTTTAAGCTTACCAGAAAAATTGGCACTGTACTATGACCAGTGCAATAACGTTTGCTAGCACTTTACAGTGGCTAGTACACTGGACTCGGTTCTCATCCCTGTAACCACCTCTCGGTATGGATGTTATGACCACCTCTCGGTTTAGGGATACACCACTGTAGGAGTGTCAGTCTGCTTTCTGTACCAAAGAAATCCCTGAAACCAGGAATAAGGACAACTTCCGAATAAAATATCAAATGCTTTATTTTTATGACGCGTTTCTCAACCTCAAACTGGTTGTTTCATAAGATAAAAAAGCGAATGAACATGGTTACAATTAGTCACAATATATACACAATATGTTTAGTAAAAACGGAAGTTGTCATTAGCATCAGAACCAATGAATGGTCCACACGGGAAAAAACAAACAAACACACAAGCCGTTACATATTAGCAGCTGTTGCATATAAAATCCTAACCATTTAAATTTTTAGCTGATCACAAAACGGCTATTGGACAATATGATACAATAAAAAGTGATAATCCTGACAAATAGTCACAATTTGTAGCACCATCCCTAGTTAAATCACATTTGTTTCTTGTCCAATCCGCAATGCAATGCAAGTAAAAATAGTTTTTTTATATATAAAGAACACTAAGCATTAAAATATATAAAATGCAAAAAATAATAAAAAATAATAATGATTGATGGACGGTGTGTGTGCTGCGTTAAAGTCCTCTCAAGTCTTGTGTAGGAGGCACATTTAGCTTGTTGTTTCTAAGGCACATTTAGCTTGTTGTTTCCAAGCGCACTATGGCCTAGATTTGGAGTTTGGCGGTAGCCGTGAAAACCAGCGTTAGAGGCTCCTAACGCTGGTTTTAGGCTAACTCCGGTATTTGGAGTCACTCAAAATAGGGTCTAACGCTCACTTTTTAGCCGCGACTTTTCCATACCGCAGATCCCCTTACGTCAATTACGTATCCTATCTTTTCAATGGGATCTTTCTAACTCCGGTATTTAGAGTCGTGTCTGAAGTGAGCGTTAGACATCTAACGACAAAACTCCAGCCGCAGGAAAAAAGTCAGTAGTTAAGAGCTTTCTGGGCTAACGCCGGTTCATAAGGCTCTTAACTACTGTACTCTAAAGTACACTAACACCCATAAACTACCTATGTACCCCTAAACTGAGGCCCCCCCACATCGCCGCCACTCAATTAAATTTTTTTAACCCCTAATCTGCCGACCGCCACCTACGTTATACTTATGTACCCCTAATCTGCTGCCCCTAACACCGCCGACCCCTGTATTATATTTATTAACCCCTAATCTCCCCCCACAACGTCGCCGCCAGCTACCTACAATAATTAACCCCTAATCTGCCGACCGCAAAGCGCCGCCACCTATATTATAGCTATGTACCCCTAATCTGCTGCCCCTAACACCGCCGACCCCTATATTATATTTATTAACCCCTAATATGCCCCCACAACGTCGCCTCCACCTGCCTACACTTATTAACCCCTAATCTGCCGAGCGGACCGCACCGCTACTATAATAAAGTTATTAACCCCTAATCCGCCTCACTAACCCTATAATAAATAGTATTAACCCCTAATCTGCCCTCCCTAACATCGCCAACACCTAACTTCAATTATTAACCCCTAATCTGCCGACCGGAGCTCACCGCTATTCTAATAAATGTATTAACCCCTAAAGCTAAGTCTAACCCTAACACTAACACCCCCCTAAATTAAATATAATTTTAATCTAACGAAATTAATTAACTCTTATTAAATAAATTATTCCTATTTAAAGCTAAATACTTAACTGTAAAATAAATCCTAATATAGCTACAATATAAATTATAATTACATTGTAGCTATTTTAGGATTAATATTTATTTTACAGGCAACTTTGTAATTATTTTAACCAGGTACAATAGCTATTAAATAGTTAAGAACTATTTAATAGTTACCTAGTTAAAATAATAACAAAATTACCTGTAAAATAAATCCTAACCTAAGTTACAATTAAACCTAACACTACACTATCAATAAATTAATTAAATAAAATACCTATAATTATCTACAATTAAACCTACCACTACACTATCAATAAATAAATTAAATACAATACCTACAAATAACTACAATGAAATAAACTATCTAAAGTACAACAAATAAAAAAGAACTAAGTTACAAAAAATAAAAAAATATTACAACAATTTTAAACTAATTACACCTACTCTAAGCCCCCTAATAAAATAACAAAGACCCCCAAAATAACAAAATGCCCTACCCTATTCTAAATTACTACATTTCAAAGCTCTTTTACCTTACCAGGGCCCTTTGCGGGGCATGCCCCAAGAAATTCAGCTCTTTTGCCTGTAAAAAAAACCATACAATACCCCCCCCAACATTACAACCCACCACCCACATACCCCTAATCTAACCCAAACCCCCCTTAAATAAACCTAACACTAAGCCCCTGAAGATCTTCCTACCTTGTCTTCACCCTACCAGGTTCACCGATCCGTCCTGAAGAGCTCCTCCGATGTCCTGATCCAAGCCCAAGCGGGGGGCTGAAGAGGTCCATGATCCGGCTGAAGTCTTCATCCAAGCGGGAGCTGAAGAGGTCCATGATCCGGATGAAGTCTTCATCCAAGCGGGAGCTGAAGAGGTCCATGATCCGGATGAAGTCTTCTATCAACGGCATCTTCAATCTTCTTTCTTCCGGATCCATCTTGCAGACCTCCGACGCGGAACATCCTCTTCTCCCGACGCCTACTAGCCGAATGACGTTTCCTTTAAGGGACGTCATCCAAGATGGCGTCCCTCGAATTCCGATTGGCTGATAGGATTCTATCAGCCAATCGGAATTAAGGTAGGAATATTCTGATTGGCTGATGGAATCAGCCAATCAGAATCAAGATCAATCCGATTGGCTGATCCAATCAGCCAGATTGAGCTCGCATTCTATTGGCTGATCGGAACAGCCAATAGAATGCAAGCTCAATCTGATTGGCTGATCGAATCAGCCAATCGGATTGAACTTGATTCTGATTGGCTGATTCCATCAGCCAATCAGAATATTCCTACCTTAATTCCGATTGGCTGATAGAATCCTATCAGCCAATCGGAATTCGAGGGACGCCATCTTGGATGACGTCCCTTAAAGGAACCGTCATTCGGCTAGTAGGCGTCGGGAGAAGAGGATGTTCCGCGTCGGAGGTCTGCAAGATGGATCCGGAAGAAAGAAGATTGAAGATGCCGTTGATAGAAGACTTCATCCGGATCATGGACCTCTTGAGCTCCCGCTTGGATGAAGACTTCATCCGGATCATGGACCTCTTCAGCTCCCGCTTGGATGAAGACTTCAGCCGGATCATGGACCTCTTCAGCCCCCCGCTTGGGCTTGGATCAGGACATCGGAGGAGCTCTTCAGGACGGATCGGTGAACCTGGTAGGGTGAAGACAAGGTAGGAAGATCTTCAGGGGCTTAGTGTTAGGTTTATTTAGGGGGGGTTTGGGTTAGATTAGGGGTATGTGGGTGGTGGGTTGTAATGTTGGGGGGGGGGTATTTTATGTGTTTTTTTTTACAGGCAAAAGAGCTGAATTTCTTGGGGCATGCCCCGCAAAGGGCCCTGTTTAGGGCTGGTAAGGTAAAAGAGCTTTGAAATGTAGTAATTTAGAATAGGGTAGGGCATTTTGTTATTTTGGGGGTCTTTGTTATTTTATTAGGGGGCTTAGAGTAGGTGTAATTAGTTTAAAATTGTTGTAATATTTTTCTTATGTTTGTAAATATTTTTTTTTTTTTGTAACTTAGTTCTTTTTTATTTTTTGTACTTTAGATAGTTTATTTCATTGTAGTTATTTGTAGGTATTGTATTTAATTTATTTATTGATAGTGTAGTGGTAGGTTTAATTGTAGATAATTATAGGTATTTTATTTAATTAATTTATTGATAGTGTAGTGTTAGGTTTAATTGTAACTTAGGTTAGGATTTATTTTACAGGTAATTTTGTTATTATTTTAACTAGGTAACTATTAAATAGTTCTTAACTATTTAATAGCTATTGTACCTGGTTAAAATAATTACAAAGTTGTATGTAAAATAAATATTAATCCTAAAATAGCTACAATGTAATTATAATTTATATTGTAGCTATATTAGGATTTATTTTACAGGTAAGTATTTAGCTTTAAATAGGAATAATTTATTTAATAAGAGTTAATTAATTTCGTTAGATTAAAATTATATTTAACTTAGGGGGGTGTTAGTGTTAGGGTTAGACTTAGCTTTAGGGGTTAATACATTAATTATAGTAGCGGTGAGCTCCGGTCGGCAGGGGGTTAATGTTTGAAGTTAGGTGTCGGCGATGTTAGGGAGGGCAGATTAGGGGTTAATACTATTTATTATAGGGTTAGTGATGCGGATTAGGGGTTAATAACTTTATTATAGTAGCGCTCAGGTCCGCTCGGCAGATTAGGGGTT
Organism: Bombina bombina; assembly: GCF_027579735.1. NCBI lineage: Eukaryota > Metazoa > Chordata > Amphibia > Anura > Bombinatoridae > Bombina > Bombina bombina. Next base: position 1,181,143,913 of record NC_069502.1, read on the forward strand.
AATAAGTGTAGGCAGGTGGAGGCGACGTTGAGGGGGCCAGATTAGGGGTTAATAAATATAATATAGGGGTCGGCGGTGTTAGGGGCAGCAGATTAGGGGTACATAAGGATAATGTAAGTAGCGGCGGTTTACGGAGCGGCAGATTAGGGGTTAAAAATAATATGCAGGGGTCAGCGATAGCGGGGGCGGCAGATTAGGGGTTAATAAGTGTAAGGCTAGGGGTGTTTAGACTCGGGGTACATGTTAGGGTGTTAGGTGCAGACGTAGGAAGTGTTTCCCCATAGCAAACAATGGGGCTGCGTTAGGAGCTGAACGCGGCTTTTTTGCAGGTGTTAGGTTTTTTTTCAGCTCAAACAGCCCCATTATTTCCTATGGGGGAATCGTGCACGAGCACGTTTTTGAGGCTCGCCGCTTGCGTAAGCAACTCTGGTATCGAGAGTTGAAGCTGCGTTAAAAATGCTCTACGCTCCTTTTTTGGAGCCTAACGCAGCCTTTTTGTGGACTCTCAATACCAGAGTTATTTTTATGGTGCGGCCAGAAAAAAGCCGGCGTTAGCTACGCGGGTCGTTACCCACAAAACTCTAAATCTAGGCCTATATTTTTAATAATAAAAACTAGAATTAAAATGAAATTGTCTGGCGTGTAAAACTGCCATAGTAAGCTTGATATGCTTCAAAAGTTACTTAAATGTAAATATGCGATGTTTTGGTATTGCTGGTATTTCGGTGCATTAGAGATAGTCGTAAGGGATATGTTTGTTCTACAAGTGCTCTTATTGAAAATAAATACATTTTACCGTAATTCTTGTGCATCCAAACATGTGTTAACCCCAAAAAGGACATTCTTAGGTGCGCACTGACTAAAGAATTCGTCAGTAATCTCCAAAGTAAATGTATTAATATTGTTGTGTATATGATTTGTATATTAGAGAGATCATTGCGAGTATGTTTGTTCTACAAGTCTTCTTGTTCAAATGCAAGGATTCCAAAGGCGCTCTTGCATATGTATGTGAAATAAAAATATATATGAGCCCCTAATTGGGCAATCTTTTAATGGGCGCTGACTTAAGAGTTCATTAGTGATCTCTATATTAAACATGTTGGTATTGTTATGCATGTTGTATGTATACAAACAGATCTTTTGTGCGTAATAGAAAATATATATTGGATATTAAATCGCCAAAAATAACACTTGAAATAGCTGCCCGATAGTGGTCGCATAAAATAATAACCCTTTGAAGTGGTTCCAACTCACTATATGTTTGGATGAAAAAGTATATAAAAAAATTTAATTCGTAACTTTTCATATTTCAAATTCATATATATTCATATTTCACAATTATATATATATATATATAGAGAGAGCGCAAATGGCCCGTCATTTGAGAATAAAAACAATAACTTGTTTCTTTCGATGTAAGGAGAACATTAGAATCTTTAAAAAAAAAAAAAAAAATCTTAGTAAAATAATGAGAGATGAACATGAGAAAAATGACAACGAAGAGTATTTAAGATGATCACTTCATAATATATTGTTATTTCACATTGGATGATCATTTCGTAATATATTATTATTTAATTGTGTATCACTGATAGGTGCATGGATCTGTGATGCGTAGGACTGAAAAAGGTTTTCATTATTTGACCTCAAATATACAGCAACTGTTTTAATGAAGCAATATATGATCTGGAATATGTGTAATGATGGATATGTGTAAAATAAGTGAACAATCCTAAAAACATAATTATTTGGTGCAGTAAAAGTATTGAATAAAAATGTAAATAAAAGTATTGTAAATAACTGTGAGATTTGTTGTAGTAATACTAAAGTAATGAATTTAAAATGTCAAGAATTGGGTCCTTATTAATAAACTGACAAGAATTGGGTCCTTATTAATATATATTATTGTACTATTTATGCTGTTAACAAAATTAAACCTTGATCTTACATGAAAATAAATTGTATTGACATGTAATGCTGAATCTAAGAAACTAATCGGTTCACTATACTCTAATGGCCATAAACTGGTGTAGAAAATAACTGCCTATTTGTATGCCTAATAAATATCTGAAAAAGATAGTGTGATGGGGATCTATCAGTTGAAGGCCGCCAGATCCAAGTTGGCATTGAGCCCAAAGGGATGTAGGGTCTTCAACCGATAGATCCAATATGTTTCTCATTGTCTGAGCCTAGTCAATCTGTTGTAGTCGGAATTTTTGGAAATATAATCAATGGGAATATATTTGAAAATGTAAGGATTTCCATTATGTTTGACTAAACAGTGATTGGGTATGCTATGTTTAATTTTATTTTTTTTACAATTTTTAAAATTACGATGGTGCTCACCCCATCTGGTTCTCAATTTTCTGGAGGTGCGGCCTATATATTGAAGGCCACATATGCACTCCATGAGGTAAACTGTAAAAGATGATTCACAATTAAAAAAGATTGGAATTTGAAAAGATTCTCCTGTAACTGAGGATTTAAAACTTTTTTTGCCTGATTTTATAATTTTGCATGAGCCACAACCTGTTTTACCACATTTATAAATACCATATAAACCAAATATTCTTTTGTTTTGGTTCATTGTATTCTGTTTTTCACTCTTGGATAATGTCTGTTTGACTTTTTTGCTAGGAGCTAGCTTGTTTCTTAATGTTGATGCTCGCCTGTAAACAATTTTGGGTTTATCCTTTACTAGATGTCTTAGCACAGGATCTCTTTGTATAATGTGCCAGTGTTTGTAAAGTATATGTTGTATTTTGTGATAATCTGAATTGTATTGTGTTATAAAGAGAGAATCCTTTGAAATAGAATCAGACTGTCTGCTGTTGGTCTTTTTGTTGTATAAGATATCATCTCTATTCAAATTTTTTGCTCTATTCAGGGCTTTGTCAAGTAAAGTAGGGGGATATTGCTCTTCTATAAATCTGTCATATAAGATTTGACTTTGTTCCAAAAAATATCATAATCTGTACAATTGCATCTGATCCTTCTGAATTGACTGTATGGAATGTTATGTATCCAACCTTTATGGTGGTTGCTGTTGAAATTCAAAAAACTATTGTTGTCCACATCTTTGAAAAAAAGTCTTTGATGTGATGCTGTTATTATCGAAGCTGAGTATGAGATCCAAATATTCAATACTATGTGTTTGAATATTTGCTGTAAACTTAATGCCCATATCATTACTATTCAGATGGTTAACAAACCTGTCAGCCGAGGGCCTGTCCCCTTCCCAAAGAAAAATAAGGTTGTCTATGTAATGGCCATAGTAGACCAGGCTTGCCCCAAAGTCAGCCAAATATACGTATCTTTCTTCAAACAACCCCATGAATAGGTTGGCAAAACTTGGGGCAAACCTGGTCCCCATGGCCATACCCCTGGTTTGTAGGTAATATTTGTCCTGGTATATAAAGTAATTGTGTTGAAGAATGAAATAGATACTTTCTAAGATGAATGAACATTGTAAGCTAGGTAAATATATGTCATTTTTGAGAAAGTGTGAAATAGCCTGTACTCCCAAATCATGTGAAATGTTAGAATATAACGAACTGACGTCACATGTAATCCATAATAGATTTCTATCAGTGATATTAATGTTTTTCATATATTGTAATAAATGCGTACTGTCCTTAATGTATGAGGGTAATGTGATGACAAATTTTTTAAGGTATTTGTCAATATAGTATGATAAATTATAAGTGAGATTGCCTATTCCGGCAATAATAGGATGTCCTGGAGGGTTTGTTTTATTTTTATGGACTTTCGGTAAATGGTAATAATGTGCAATGCTCGGGTATTGGATTTTTAGGAAGTCTTTTTCATTTTTGTTTAAAATTTTTAAAGAAAACCCCTTCTTTTAAATATGCATGCAAAAAAGTTTCAGTTGGATCTCCGGGTAAGTTTTATAATAATTCTCATCTCCTAATAACCTATCAGCCTCTCTAATATAATCTTCGAGATTTTGAATGATTATACCGCTGCATTTGTCGGCGTCGCGGATGATGATGTTGGGATTGTTTTGTAGGCTATGAATTGTTTTTCGTTGGCTCAGAAACTGGTAACTTTTTTTCGATTTCTTGGACCTTAACATTTTGTCAAAGTCCTCAAGAATCATGTTCTGAAATAATTCAATATATATTGAAGTTTGTACTTTTAGCTAGGGAGCAAATGTTCTCTTTTGAAGTTTTTGGGACATCTAGTCTGCATTGAGCTCTGAGATGTGTATTCAAATTACATGGGTTTTAAGTCAATTCCTGACATCAGAATTTTAACTTTATAGTAATATCTGATAAAAACATGGCTTCATATATAAACACATTATTTTGTCTTATATTATATATATATATATATATATATGTTAGTGTATATATATATATATATATATATATATGTACAAATAGAACCCGCTCTAAAGGATATATAGGATATATAAAGGATATATAGGTAGGTAAGTAATGGACCACCTGAAAATATATGCAGGTGAACCAGTGCACTGAACTCATATAAAAATTGTATGACCAAAATAAGAAAGGAAAAAAGATGAGTTAATCCAGCACTACTCATGTATAAACCAAATAATAAAATTGATATTGGTCTTGAAATGATCACAAAACAACTGCTGCTTAAGGTCAAACGAAGACAATTTATTAAATCAAAAAATCCTCAATGAGGAATAAAAATATCAAGCATATATAGCATATAACAAAATAAAGCAATCCTTAATAAACCCGGGGGTTAGATGACCAAAAATTAAGAAAGCTAAATTGCCGTACGTGTGCTGCTGTTAATAGTACAACATCCAGTAATCATCCTAAAAAAGGAATACAAAGTAACCAGCAGAACAATAACGGCAAGAAGGTTTCAAACTTAAAATTAGACAATAATGCGATTATCAATGCATAACCCACAAGAAATCACATCAAGTTAAAGCATATGAACAAAATCGTAACAATTCAATTATGCATCAGCTGTGTAAATCAACCATTAATATACAGTCCGTAAGTTAGTAACAGACATCCAATGTTACTGCCAAGCTCATGTGTTAATCAAAAGCAAAAGGATTCCCAAAGCGTAATGAAAAAAACATGGACAATCGTTAATTGCATGTAGAAAAAGTCAGCTTGTGTAACTAAGATCATGCACAACTTCCAAGTAGATTAAATGCTGCTGAATATATCCTTGAAATAGACTTGTTATGATAGGGTTAAGCAAGGAACACATGCATCAGACATCATGCAGCTAACTTTAAAGGTATTCAATAAATCTGCAAAGCGTCCTGTATATGGAGACACCATATGAGACCGGGTATTGAAAGGCTCGAAAGCCCACAGCTCACAAAACTCAGCTTCACGCCTCTTGCTCACCAGACCAGGCCAGTATTCCGTAGGCGATACCAAGCTGCCCCTCCGTCTCCGTTTATCTCCAAACACGCTGCTCCGTCTAGCATGTAGTAACAGCAGGTCACACACCTCCCAGGTGGACAGCGGTTGACGTCCTCTACCTTCCTAGGTACGTCACCTTCACGCTACGCTCGTTTCACCCGTAATTAAATTACAAAGGGCTTTCTCAAGCGTCATCATATATATATGTCATTCACCTGTACACCTGTACCCTATCCAAAACGTCTCTCTTTGTCTCAGACGTTTGAATCTGTTTGCACCCCAAGATTTAGGTATAAACTCAATGGGGGTAATTCTAATAACATTTTTAACTTCTTTATGTAAACATTGTACATGTCTAGGCACACTATGTTTTATTAACCCATTTTCAATATTCCTGCAATGTTCTCCGCATCTTTTCTTGACGGGTCTACAGGTGCGCCTACTTACTGGGAACCACAAATGCAGTCGAGCAAATAAATAACAAATTGTTATACAGGAGTAGTTTTAAAAGACTCTCCAGTATTATGGGATTTAAAATCTTCCACTCCACCCACAATAAAAGGACACAAACTACACAACTTCTTTCCACATCTGTAAATGCCTTTTTTTACCCAAATTCAAACTATAGTTTATAGTCTTTCTAGAGGGATTATGGTCTAAATAGATGTATGTATTTACATTCTGTCCTTTATTTTCCATTATTCTGGTAACTTCTTTACTTGGTGCCCATCCTGGGCATGCGCTTTGTAGAGACAAGAACGCCGATAGATGGGTGTTTAAGTCTCAGCTAGGGACACAGTTAGTATCTCACCTGATGAAACGGTAAATCTGAGAAACGCGTTGTGAGACATTATTGAATTGTTTTTATTGATTTAATATTAAAGCATTTTTATTTTTGTTCACTTGTCACTCTGAGCATCTCTATCGTTGTTGGGGATTGGAATCCTTAATTGGAAGTGTATTGTTTGATTTTGGCACCTGAAACCTTATTGAACCTCTACACTATCTGTACCATCGCTGAAGAATTTGCAAGAATTGCCTGAGAGTTATAAGTATGCTGACTGACTTCCAACTGTCCAGCCTGCTCCCCTAGCACTGTTGAAGTGCTTGAAAATCTGTGAGTACGTTTTCAGCCTTGTTGTTATTATATTCTTTGTTGAAGATACCACACCATTTGGGCGCACTTTTCTGTTTTGTCTTTTTCAGTTTAAGTATTCATATTTGCACAAGAGTTTTTTTTGAAGAGGAAGCGACCTTCTCCACATTCTGACTATCACATTGGTCTAATTTTTAAGTGGACTTAACACTTTTGTTTTGTTTTGTACCTACTGCAAATTGTAGTTTTAATTAACATTATTTTTTTCACTATAACTCATTATTATTTGCAGCATCCAGCATTTTTTGTATTATTTATGCTTTCATGTTGTTTACACCAAATTTTGACCTTACCATCTGAATGCGGTAGCTGAAATTGAGACTCATCAGACCAGGCAACATTTTTCCAATCTTCTATTGTACAATTTTGATAAGCCTGTGCGAATTGTAGCCTCAGTTTCCTGTTCTTAGCTGACAGGAGTGGCACCCTGTGTGGTCTTCTACTGCTGTAGCCCATCTGCTTCAAGGTTCGACCTGTTGTGTGTTTAGAGATGGTATTCTGCATACCTTGGTGGTAACAAGTGCTTATTTGAGTTACTGTTGCCTTTCTATCATCTCAAACCAGTCTGCCCATTCTCCTCTGACAGCAACAAGGCATTGTCGTTAACACAACTGCCGCTCACTGGATATTTTCTCTTTTTTGGACCATTTTCTGTAAACCCTAGAGATGGTTGTGCGTGAAAATTCCAGTAGATCAGCAGTTTTTGAAATACTCAGACCACCCCTTCTGGCACCAACAACCATGCCACGTTCAAAGTCACTTAAATCCCCTTTCTTCCTCATTCTAAT